>NW_020653854.1:2223269-2238270 GCF_003589595.1 Hyposmocoma kahamanoa | reverse complement strand
TAATGAATTGTTAATTTTCTAAGTAATGTGTGCTTTTCTTATAATTTTCCTTTTTGTCTGACGATCTCACTATAATTTCTTATACTTTGACATGTGCAATAGTGCAATTTATACTGTAATGTTATATTTGAGAAATAAATGAATCTGAATCTGAATCTGAATCAAGCCACGCTGCTACGTTTGTATGCAATTTCAGCACTTGTTTTAATATACTACAGAAAATTAATTCCACAAACCAAGAACTTATAGATTCTAATGCTTTATTGTAATGCCGATGTTAAATTGAACTTTCTGGAATTTGTGCGAATTTACTTAACCAGAATTTATACGAACGTAGCACGGAGTACATTACGCTAAGTTTACAGTCTCGCTTAAGTTATATTCACTCAAACTAAAACCTTGCGGTTTGAACTCTTCAATTATTCACTTCATCAACTAATTTTGTTAGAACTACGGGTACAATAAGTACCGTCTTATGTCTTGCGGTATTTATGTTACTGGAGTTTATTTTGATACCATTTTTGTACTGCTTTTTTGCTACTCATAACTACTCTTTTTTAAGTATAGGTGTCGTTGCAGTCTTCTTCCAAAACCTTTTTTTATCATATTATAACCCAAATTTGTAACAATAGTAGTGTTTAACAGTGAAATGCAAGATTGCCGGCCTCGGTATCAGATGACTACTACTAACAATGATTATTTTGTTGCAAAACCTCTTTTGTGTTGTGCTTAACAAATCATTTCCGACGCAGCAACACAAGCAAAAACTGAAAACCAATAATATTCTGAGATTCTGATTTTACATGTATTAGTGTTAGAAATTGATTAACCTAGTATACCTCGTACAATTTCCGTAATTAAATTATTGTGTTGATTAAAGTCCTATTTGTTTCTATTTATTTGTGTAATTTTTTAACTTTTGTGTCAATTCGCATTTGTTGCCTTAGAGTAAATACATCGTATGTGATTTCCAGGTATTTTTTGGTACTTTTATACTGTACGGTACTTTCAAGTATTTAAAAAAAGAAGATTTCCCGAAAATTGTATAATTCGGGAAGAAAAAAATAAATAACGCTCACACTCAACATAGCCCCGCACTAGGGAAACCCTGTGTCGCGGGTGCCATGGACACACACATAGACAACCACAAATTACACCCAAACTCACGAGAGAAATAAATGTAAGCCATACAAACATTTCTCCCGGCCCGGAAATCGAACCTGGGACCGCTGCGTGGCAGTCCGGCATGGTAACCGTTCGGCCACGGAGGCAGTTAAAGTACAATAAAATAAAAAATAGTATAAGAAATAGAAATGGAATTGGCACGTGTTTTCACGATAGGAGTTTGAATGGAACTGAGGTGCTTTCTGTGGCGCTATACTGATGATTTAAGAAGAATGCTGAGTAGGAGAAATGGTTGGGCTGATTCCAGTAATTTAGGTATCAGGGCTGGGCTATAACTATATGAAGATAAAAAAGTGGTGTATAATAATAGATCACTAAAGATATTTGTAGTCAACATGTTAATTACTTGAATTACATCTCTTTCAGATGATATAATTTATTTAATAATAAGTTTTGCTCCAACAAAAATTAGTAAAAACAAATTATGTAAAAATGCGTAACTGAGGTTTTAGTAAGTAACTCTAAGGTAAAACTAACTGCCTTTGAGTTACCGTACACATCTGTTTTATCCGCTCACGCGATGCGCTCCTCCTACCGCAAAATGGCGGCTATTTGGTTTCGCAAATTAGAAAAGGATTCAGTTTAAATACAAGTTTTTATAAATAAAAATTATAATTCTGCATTGCTTAATAAATACCCTCCGCACTACCAATAAAAACATCTCAAATAAAATGCAGTAATACACAACAAATCCTGCACTTAAAAAGCACTAATGAAATTTTTGGCGTACTTGGATAAATATGATAATATTCCATTTGAGTGGTTCTAACGTTTACCATGAAATTACTCCTTAAAGTATAGTTTATTAACATTTATATTCAGGGTAAATTTAAAAAACGCTACTAACGGTATGTTTTCAATAAATAAACGCCGAAATCGCCAGCCCAAACAATAATACACACGATAGTCGTGACGTATTTTTGAAGTTTTTTTTTTAAATGACTGACCCAGGCATTAAAAACTCTATGGTTTGCAAGAGTAGCAACCGAAATAGCAATTAATATTAGTTTTTTTACCTGTTATAACTTCCATATCCGATAAATCGGTATAAAATCATCACCGGCACCTCTAGGTGTGGTATGCGTCTACGGCTGCATGTATCGCGTGAGCGGATAAGACTTAGCCTATCTATAATTTCTATTATAAAGTACCCTTCACCAGTACATAGGTCATCACGTGTTGTCACCACTTATTTGGTTAATAGAAATGCCCATTAAAATGCTAAGGTGTTACAGTGACATTAAATTATGACCCGGAATATGAGGAGAATAAATTATTTGAGTCTTGTTTGCCTACTTTGTGTTCTATATTGGACTGTACCTGGTTTAATATAAGAAATTTAAAAAATCGCAATTGCATTTGTGAATTTGTATGTGACAGTAAAGCGGGTTCATCGTAAAGCAATGCTTGTCACTCATTGACTTACAAATAAATGGACGACGGGTCTAATACAAAAACCACGAAAAAAATGTCCCAAGTCAACCTATTCGAAATTTAAATTGTAATGTCATCGCAGTATCGCGCTGTCAGTCGAACAAATGAAGACTAAAGCGGAGTTTGGCGCTCTGTATACGATTTTAGCGCCTTACAAGTGCGGACACTTTTTAGCGCGGACCCGACGTCCATATAATTGTAAGTCAATGTTGTCACTACGTAACAAATTTTCAAAAAGGTTCTGTTTCTGGTTTGACAGTACTGGTTTCTGTTTAATTGAGCAGAGCATGTATGTTGAAAAGAGTAGCTATATCCATATTTACAAAGCTACATGATAGTGTTCATATAATCTCCCAAATCTGCACATTTCTAGCTTCTTTGTCACCAATTTGTAGAATTTTTGTTGAAACATACTATTGATTTGAAATATAATGTTCACTTTTTTGTCTTTGAATGAAGAGAAACCAGAAAGTTCCTACGTTTTAAGAGTATGATACAACCTCAAATGGCTTTGGTTGTATCCGCATAACAGTAAATGTGTTGAATAATACACATTAAAATTCCTAAAAATTTTTACTATGGAAAAAAACACAAACTTACCTCAAAATTATACCAGTAAACCGCTGTATTTAACACGTTACTTTTTACTTTATGTATAACAATGATTATTTGTATGTCAACTAAACTAAATAGAACATGTATAATATACGATATACATTTTTCAAATAGCTTTAATTTTGATAGTAAAAAAAATATTTCTCTCTCAAGCAAAATGTACCGTATCAGTATGGGAAAAGCTTGAATTCGAGCTGAGGTAGTATCAACTCTTAGTGGTACGCAAATTTCAACTTTTCATAATCCTGACCACAGAAGCAAAGTTTTTGCAAGCAAATAAAGTTTTTTCATGTTTTCATCATAGAACCAATTAGAAAATGATATTCATAACCCAGAAACAAACCGTTTTATTAAACAGCAGTAATTATTTGGGGAAGATCGTAAAAACAGCACCGAATGCAAATGAGTTTCCAGGAATGATTCCCATATTTGAGTCCCTAAGGGTACCATGCTTGCAGTCTTAGAGGCTTCCGGCCTCTAAAAGGGTGTGGTCAGGTGAAGACCCTAAATTTTCCTTGGAAACCAAATGGTTAAATATTAACAATACCAAAGAGCATTGGGACCAAGAGGTTGCCCATAAGACGCGTTTAATGTTTATTGATACCACGAATGCTTTGGTATTTAAGGGGATATAATTGTAAGAAAATTACATGTGTTTGTTGAACACATGAAAATAAGTCACACAGCTTATTTTATCCTCAAATTAAAACAGTACGCCATGTACTAAATGAAAAATTAATTTTAAAGTCGATACTACGGTCTGAGGAGACCGAATTCAAATTTTATTATACGAAATTGAAGCCATTTGAAAAATGTATATCGTATATTATACGTGTTCTATTTATGAAATTTCAAAATAAGTTTGGGTTTATTTTTCTATAGTGAATATTGTTTTCACACCGTATACCAATCGGAGTATATTATTCATCATATATTATTTCAAAGTGATTGTTTCAACACTTCCACTGTTATGCGAAATCAACCAAAGCCATTTGAGGTTATGTCTACGCTTAACAAATTTTCGGGTTATTTTTATTCTATATTTCAAATCGATTATTATCGTATATTTGAACCAAAATTCTGCAAGCTGATAACAAAGAACCTAGAAATATGTAGATTTGGGAGATTATGTAAGCACTAGTATATATAAATAGGCAACAAAATACCACTGTGACAGCCAGAAAACGATACCTCCAATGAACACTAAGCCAACTTAATTTTTGGACCTGTTCTGTTTTTATTTTGTTTTTTGTTTCTTTTTTTTTTACAAAATTCGTTTTTTTTTGTTCTTGTTTCTTTTTTTTCACAGAATTCGGGGAGCACAACTAAGATTATATTTATATTAAACCGCCATATTTATTTACTAAGGCAAATAAATATGGCTGTTTACAAAAATAACAGAAGACGACCAAAAAATAAATATGGCGTAGTGTTCATTGGAGGTGTCGAAAAGTAGTTTCATGGATATAGCTACTCTTTTCAAGTTAATTGCCTATCGCTCTATTAACCAGAAACCAATCAAAAATTTCTCAATTAAGTGGCATTGTTCTCCCACTGGGCTACTACTCGGCTCATATATTAAAAAACTCAACTTCAGTTTTTTCGTAGCTTAATATTTGAGACGTAATTTAATTAGCGTTGTCAAATAGAGATGTTAAATAAAAAATGTCTGTGCTTCACAGACGTGGAATAACACATGGAATAATAATGAGCTGGAACAGACCCGCCTTTAGGACTGTTTTGGGACACATTTACACTCGATCCTTTCTTTGTGCTTAAAAACAACAGACATTATAAAGGGGTTTCACAACATCATGCTAATTCATTAATAGTCAGGTGCAGACAATATTAACTTTAAACTTTTTGCTTCACGAACAATATGTTTTAGAACAGATGGAAATAATTAGTTACAATAATAAAGGGTGCGTATAATATATAATAAACAAACAATTAGAATAAAAAAAAGTTTTATTTGACTTGTAAAATACAGAAATCACAAATATTATACAAAGAAGGAAAATTAAATAGAGAAAATAAAATTCGTTAAAATAAAACTAAAAAACCGACCTATACGACCTACCGTTCTCAGCGAGCGCATTCTTCGGCCGACAGTCGAACAATCAACAGCCCCCGAGGACGCCTCCTCGAGAGGCGAAACACATGTCAGGTATATCTTTGGTAGTGGTATCTGTGGCTGTTGCGCTTGTGTTATTTATTTTATTGATTATGAAAAAATATTCAACACAAGCGCAGCTATTTTGCACTATTTAACCCTCCACTAGGTTCACAGAGTAGCAAATTAATTTACGTATTTTTATGAACTATTTTAAATACAAATTTTGAATTTCAATCCTTTGATAAGTAATTGAACTCAAAGTTCATATGTGGAGAACTGTAAAAAAAGTAAATCCGAGCAACGACGCGCTGTGCAGCCTGTAGTCGGCAGCTTATACCGCTACGATCAATACAAATTGTTACTTAGCTTCTCAACTATAAGGTATACTTTGAAAGACAGACGGCTGCTGAGCGATATCGAGTTGCATAGCGCGAAATTTGAAGATAGCAATGCAATATAGAATTAAGTTTCTACTAAATAAAGTAATTCTTTGAATGGAAAGTAAAAACCGCGCTGTAAAGAATAAACTCTTTTGTTAGCAGAAATGTGTACTATAACCGCTCACGCGATGCGCTCCTCCTACCGCAAAATGGCGGCTATTTGGTTTCGCAAATTAGAAAAGCATTCAGTTTAAATACAAGTTTTTATAAATAAAAATTATTCTGCATTGCTAAATAAATACCCTCCGTACTACCAACAAAAACATCTCAAATAAAATGCAGTAATACACCACAAATCCTGCACTGAAAAAGCACTAATTAAATTTTTGGTGTACTTGGATAAATATGATAATATTCCGTTTGAGTGGTTCTAACGTTTACCGTGAAATTACTCCTTAAAGTATAGTTTATAAACATTTATATTCGGGGTAAACTTAAAAAACGCTACTTACGGTATGTTTTCAACAAATAAACACCGAAATCACCAGCCCAAACAATAACACACATGATTGTCGTGACGTATTTTTGAAGTTGTTTATTTTTTCTAAATGACAGACCCAGGCATTAAAAACTTTATGGTTTGCTAGAGTAGTTACCGAAATAGCAATTAATATTAGTTCTTTCACCTGTTATAACTTCGATATCCGATAAATCGGTATAAAATCATCACCGGCACCTCTAGGTGTGGTATGCGTCTACGGCTGCATGTATCGCGTGAGCGGTTATATTGTAGAGAATTTGTTCTATATTTAGTAGCAGTAGAGCTCCTTGTGAAAGAATTCGTCTAGGGAAGTACTGCCACCTTACCTATTTCTGTAAGTAAGTAGTAAGGGTGCTGGAGAAATTACAGGCACAAGTGACTTGTCAATTTATGTCTCAGGGCGACGAGCGCAGGGGCAGTGTCCCTCAGATTTTTATGTTTTTTTTATTTCTTTCACAAATAAGGTGGAAGCGTTTGATACACACACATTTGGTAAACATACAATATTAGAAGAATGTACCCTACTTGATCTGAAAACAAAAAGTGCATAAATGACAGTAATAAGAAATTTGCATCTACTACTTATGAGAAGGGTTACCTATCAGTAGTTCGAAATAACATTTTCCAGAAATAACGTTAGCTCGAATTTTCATAACCTCGAAAGTAATTTTGAGAGGAAAATGTTTTTTCTTTTAAACCTAACTTAACCTAACCGAATCTAATCGTATCTTTGAGATAAACATCCAACATATCTTGAAAGAACAACGGTTTCGTTACAATTCGGTTTTCGGTGTAATGAAAATTCGACAAACATTATTCCGTAAAAAAATAGAGTTTGTGTTACTTATGAGAAGACAAATAAAACAAAATCTATCGCAAAGTCAGCACATAAGACACTTTTTAATTGAGTTCCTAGCTGAGGCCACATAACCAGAGAAAATGTCAAAATCAAATCTGACAGCATTGGAAGTAAAGCATATGCGATACAGTGGATTTAAAGCTCTAAATGGCATAACAATTATGACGAGGTGCGTGACTTATTCGTCGCGTAACTTTGTATCACCTCGGTAAAACTAACCTTGTTAATACTATAATTATATGTAGCAGGTTGTGTCGTTCTATCGTATCATCAAAATGCATTAAAATTATCACGGTCATCCGTCAGTCTTTCTTGGACGAAGTGGGAACGCGCCCTTATCTCCTACCTTTTGTAGAGACAAAAACTCCAAATAAAAAAGTTAATTAATTACGTATGCAAATTGACGAAAAAGTCGTACTGGCGGAGCTCCGTGCAGGAGATAATGAGATTGTGCGGGCCACGTAGACTCGTGATTAAATCATTGCCATGGAAAAAATTTACCTTGAATATTTTAACGGTGCTGATGAGAAAACGATGGTCGTAATGGAAATTGGGAATATATTTTCTTTTTTTTTATATTTTAGGGAATATTGCGAAATGTATTTGGTTGTATATTTCCGCGACCAAAGATACTGAAGCAAAAGGAATGGAATAAAATCATTAACGCTCTTTAAGTAAATTATTTATATACTTTTTTTCATGATACCAAGTAACGAGACGGTCATGTCGTGGGGCTGATGCTAAAGAACTCTAATGTGACTATTTTTTTTACTTTTTCTTCATTGCCCTGTTTAACCCATTTACACGTCCCATTGCTGATGAAACAGTTCGTCCAGGGAAGTACTGCATCCTTACCTATTCCTGCCGCCAAGTGAGCATTCCTGGGACTTACCAACTTACGTTTCAGGGTGACGGGCACATTGGCAGTGCACTTCAGATTTTTACGATTTAAAGCTCTAAGTGGAACTGCAACTGCTATGGACAGGTGTGTAAGTTGCCACCAGACATATGACTCGTTCGTCCTGTTATATGGTATTAGATATAAATAATAATTAGATATACATAAAATATGGGATTAGATAGTGCCGTATCGCTTTCAACATTTACACTAAAAGCAACTCACTACAGAAATTCAAACGCCACCAGTTGTTAGCGAGGATGGTCGGAATTCACCTGTTTGCGGACGAAATAATAGAGATTATTACAGTGGAGACGATACCCTACATGTGGGTGATCTTATTACGAGGAACTATTTCGATGTCTTACTTTTTCAAACTCGTGTCTTATAAAGACTGATAATTCAAGAGATGGTAAAACTTTCTATTCATATTAAATTTCTTATCAAAGGTTGTTAATATGGATGCATTAGTTTAAGAATAGGTGAAAGCCAGTGTGTGAATATGAAGGAAATGTGATAAGAAATCTGCCTGCAAAATTTGTATATACAATCCATTTGTTACATTTCAGTAACTTTGTGCTTTAAGATACGAGTTTGAGACAGTAAGGCGACGATTTGGTACAACTTGATTATAATGACAGAGGTATTGGTAGTTGAACTGGCATCACACTATCTATTATATCGAGGCCTTTTGAATATAGTAGCCAAGAGTTGCCGGAAAGTCCAACTTAGCTAAGTTTTCCGACAGGCTTCATGGAACGACGCCGGTAATGGACAAAATGAGGAGTACCACATGCGTCTGTTGCTGTTGCCAGGGTTACCTATCTGTAGTCCGAAATGACATTTTCCAGAAATAACGTTTGGTCGAAATTTCATAACATCGAAAACAATTTTGAGAGAAAAATGTTTTTTTCTTTTAAACTTAACTTAATCGAACCTAATCGTGTCTTTGCGATAAACATTCCACAGATCCTGAAACAACTGCTTCGTTATATAATTCGAACAAAGGTTATTTTGAACAAAAAAAAATTCGAGTTTGTGATAGGTTATTGCTGCTTGACCTGCCGAATCGCGGCGGCCTGTTCTTAATTTTCCTAAATTTAAAAGGTAAAATGTGCTATCATCAACCCCTTTGTACATCCCACTGCTGGGCATGTCTCGTCTCAGGCGAGGATTTACGCTATAGTAGTTGGACGTCACATGTTTTTCGAGGGTTGTAAGCCTATGTTATCTTTCGCCGAAAAGTTCATTATTTTCAAGTTTCATTTCTAGAAACTTAGAGGTGCGAGGCCGGATTTAAACCCACGCTTTAGATGTGGTAGGATAAACCATTAGGCATAAAACATGTACAAATCGACTCATCCATAGAATAAAGATTTATGTGCAAGACTACTTGTTCTCAGGACATAATACATTTCGTTCGTTCTTCTTCGCTGTGGATGTCACATCGACAGTTGTTCAATTTTATATTTCCAAAACGTAATAAGATATACAAACACTCAAAACACCTTTCCATAGGCCTTAATTTGAATAACGAAATTGTTATCGTAACGTACTTATTCTCTTTTCGCTATATAATCACATCGGACTCTGCTCTTTGTTCTCTGTTCTGTTCCCGTAGAGCTTCTTGCGCATTCTAATCAGACGAATCTTTTTTTTTTAATATCAATGATACGACTCAGAACTTTAAATCTCAATGATGTGAGGGGCCTGTTACCCTGAGACATAAATTGACAAGCACCATGTGCCTGTAATTTCACCAGCACCCTTACCATTCCAAACCGGAACGAGGTAATGCTCATATTAATGCTTGGCGGCAGAAATATGTAAGGTGGCAGTAATTCCCTGGATGAGCTCTTTCACAAGGGAGCTCTCTATTGCTACTTAAATGCTAAAACTCCTTACGAATGAACAGTAGAATATCAATGTAACATTTTTAAGTGTAATTTGCTTACTTGTGAAATAAAGATAATAATAATGTTTATAGTTACAAAATAATTACAACACAGTAGTGAAGTCCCTGACACATGAGTTAGGTATAACCTGTGTCGTAGGAGTCAGTGTCCTCTCTCAAACCTTTTACACAGCTTATATTACCCTATTTCTTAACAATTTTAATAGGTACATTATTAAATATGAATTATATATCGTCGCCCTACTTTCTCAAATTCGTATCTTAAAGCACAAAGTTACTGATATGTAAAAAATGGATTGTATATTTTCATATCTACACACTATTTTTTACCTATTCTAAAATAATAAATAATCATTCTTTGTAGGATACGAGTTTGAGAAAGTAAGGCATAGATATATATATGTTTTACTGCATGCGTGCGAGCGAGCGAGCGAGTGAGTGAGTGAAGAAAAATTATTTGAGTTTGAGTACTTACTGGGCTTTTACAAACAAAGCACAATACAATACTCTGCGGAAAGATTGTCACCATATATATAAATTTAAATGTTAGAGTTGTAACCTTTTTGGACGCTGGTATATGGTTGGCCGGCTGACGGACGTCCGTCATGGCGGGTGGTGACAAACGGTGACCTTGTGTTCTTTTGTTAAACTGATTATGCCAGTCATAAACAAATTGCCGAGACGGATTTAATAAAGGTTATGCCGACCTGGATTATTTGCCCTTTCTTTCCAATCATATGTAAACGTGTGTTATTTCTTTTTAATTTTCAAATGTTTTTTTGTGCGTATCTTACGTGATACGGCATTTGTAAACCGATTTGGATGATTCTTTTTTGTTGGAAAGAGGGTACCTCACTATTGTTCCTAATTAAATCTGAAGAAAATATTCCACCTCTAAGGGTGGCAAACTAGGGTTCGACTCCGATTTCGCTCGCTTTCCGGTAACCGATGTCAAAAAGACTTGGCAAATTGATGTGATTCCACGAACTTTTGAGGTCAGTTTTTCTTATATCAGTATTTTTATTTTTGTTTACTACCTACACTCTTACTAAGAGGGGGGAGATAAGAATACTATAGCACAGGATTTATCCATTTTGCACTCCGTACTGCCAAATATTCCAAGGCTCTATATTCCAATATTTACTTGTTTATTTGTAGGTTTTGGGAGATAATTAACGTCCTTATTATATTTATTAATCAAGTCAATCAGCTTTACAAAATACGTATACATATTAAAACTATTACTCAATGCGGTAAGCAGAAACAACAGACCTCCTTACGTTTCTCTTTTGCTTCGTCTAATTAAAGCAATCTCTTCAAACTCGCTCGCCTAATCTGAATACTTTTGAACTGGTCCAAATAACGGTAAGTTTCCAGGCAACCTCATTAATTAAGTGATCTTATGGTAGACAATTCCCTGTACTGTAATTAAGTATTAGACTCCGGTCCCACTACTAAACGAACCTAAAACGCCGTCATCAAGTGCCCAGAGCCCGTATCCCTAAGCCGCCGAGGTCATCTGCAATCAAATGAAACGTTCTCTACAGTAATGTCGAGGCAAACAAAGTTTACTAATATAATTTAATTTAAAGCGAGACATTTACAATAGCAGACCTTCCCTCCGGCACAGCCACCCCACTAATGTGCTAAATCCGACGGGTACATCCCCTATGCAAAACTTATCTGGCACCCGTTGCAAGCAAACTCGTATTTTGAAACTACCTAAGCCACTTGCATAGAAATCTGGAAGTATTTTTGTGAAAATCGTCCTAACAGATAAAAGTTGATACTATCTACAGACTACAGTTTAATGGTAATGATGGTAGACCCGTGGAGGAAAAGTGGTAAGTACCTGTGACTTAATTTCTATAAGCCATACCCATAGAACAATAAAATAGACAGTAGAAGCGCTTAGTTTGCGCAGTACGTGTGCCAACAGTTCGCGGAGCTCCGCAAACTTGAGCCCAGTCCGCCATTTACGTTTGTATGAAATTATCGTATCAATTATTGTTCACCGGTTCTAGTTAACCTGGCACTTTGTAACCTTTAAAATAAAGCTTGAAGCAACGGCTTTGGAAGTTTAAGTTGATTGGGTGACGTCTGTCATATGACAACGAACGACCTCTATAAATTTAATTTTTTACATAAGGAAAAAAATTCTTTAATTTTGTTACTGTTGACTTAGTTATTACTATTTCTTTTTATTTTATTTTATATAAAAAACTAGGCATTGAGCTTTATCAAAAAAAAAACCTTTTTTTTGTTTATCTTAAAATCCTTACTTTGTGTTATGTTGAGAATTTTTACATACCCATTTCATGCTGTCTAAGCCCATAAACCGTATAAAGTTTTTCTGTGAAAAGATTAGGAGATATTCTCCGTACTCCTTCCGCTTTTAACTAAGTCCATGTTGGATGTAGGCACAGATTTACAAAAGCGTACAAGTTCGTCATTGAGACAACTTGATTTGAAAACGTTTTTGCTAATTATTGTTTTCTGTATTACCGCAATTTCACTCCAGCCAATGATATATATGTACTAGCGCTATTTGCTTGCCAATGCATCAATGTTTTTGTAAATAACTTTTCCTGGTTTTATGGGAAAATCTCTCAGAACGGAAAAGAAATAAAGTCCTCCTCTTTTTCAACAACTGCACCTCTGTAGTTGCAATTATTAAATATGATATGAATATACTTATACTAATTGTACAACTTCGAAATTTGATAACTGAAAATTATAATATATGAATCGTATAGTTATCAATATTTTTACACCCCTTCAAAACTGGAGTGCAACAATGCTCACATTACTGACCAGCGGTGGAAATAGGTAAGGTGACTGTATATCTCTGGACAAACTCTTTCATAAGAAGCTTACTGCAACATTCATTTTTTTAAACCACTTTCCCAACGATTAAGGTGTCGATAAGGATATCGATTTCGATAACAACGACCCTTTGAGATTATTTCCTAGCGTATGCCCTAATATGACTCGCCATACCGAATTTTGTCCTAAATGCCCGATCATCAACAGAGCAATAAAGTTGGCCTGGAGGGTTGAAAGTATATGAATAGGAGGGCTTAGGTCTCACTTTACTCATTTGGTGTTTTTCGTTTAATGTTTTGGTTCGCTTTTGTTCGAATGTTTTTACATTTTTGTGGATAGTAGACTGCCAAGACGACTTAAGTGAAGCGAGCCGCTCTCAACCTGATGGATCAATAGCGCAAGTGCGTAGATGACTCTTCAGCACATCCTTATGGCGAAGATGTTGACCACCATGCTTCCGTTAGCCTTCCACCATCTCGGAGAAGAATACAACTTTAGGCAAACGGTGGTCCTCCACGCGAAGGACATACCCTCACCGCCTGAGTTGACACTGCATTAGGAAAGCTTCCATGCCACACATGTCGCAACGACGCAGGATCTCCGTAATAGGGACATTGAGATAGGCCATTATTCTAGATAGCCATCAAAATTTTGCTAGTATCATGTAGTATATTATAAAATTTATTTGGTCTATTGTTCATTGTCATACTGTGTGTGGGGGAAGTGGGCGTACCTTACAGCTCCGCCACCAATGAGGAGATTTGGTAGTTGACTCAGAGTCGGCGGCTCAGCGGTGGCAAGCGATGGGAAGTAAACGTGGCACAGCTCCGGTATATATCCGGAAAATAGTGAGGCACTAGCACACTAGCCTTAGAGAGAACCGGATGAAATCCGTGCAAACGTGCTGATCCGGAGTTAGGACCTGACTTAGATGGTCCCTGTGCGGATTCGCTCGCACAGGTTATAGTGCCCTTTTCGTATACCCTAAGTGTCGGTAATAAGGGTCACTATAATCAAAACTAATTTAGAAAGATATGGGGCCGTTCATTATCATACATTTTAAATGCTCCAATGTGTGGTCGGAACGATCGATAAACCTGTACAATCGATTGCTTTTATCTGACTGCAATAGAGGCTATCGAGTGGGGTGTGATCCTGTACATAGTTGATATCAAAGAGGGATGAGCATTGTTTCCAGTTACAAACTTGAGCCCTAACTGCAATAATTTCACAAATTAGAAATCCCAAGTTTGTAGCGTCTGTAACTTCTCGGATTCGTCTCCCCCGGTCTTAGTAAATATCTCCGTTTCCCACAAAAACCTTAATCCATTAAAAAGAACCGCCAGTTCTGGGTATTTTTTCGTGCACACGCTCAGAGCACGCTCGTTACACGTCATTAAGCGATACTTTATAGCAGACGGCCCTCGAGACTACCCCCTCCCCTTCCACAGCCAAATTGATGTAGTAGTACTGGAAGGATCTGTGGCTCGCGTGTTTCCCACGTTAATAAGGACCGGCTTCGATCAGATGAACTTTGTGAGATAAAGTGATTAACATTCTTACACTAGGGTCACAGTACATTTACGAAAATGTTATTTATGTTAAGACAAACTGTATTATTTAAAAAAATAAATATTGACAGACATAACATTAATACGAGGAATAAAAATTAACTAGCTATTGTTGACAGTCGACGTCACAAAGTCGCAAATTCATTTAAGGGGAAATGTTTAAGCTTCTATAATAAGATTCATGTTGATATTCAAAATTTGCCATTTACGAGGTTTAAATCTATAGTGAAACAAAAACTTTATACTAAAGATTATGATACAGCTTCTGCGTACTTGGATGACAAGAATCCGTGATAGTGACCCCTTTGGCTCTTGCAGTCTAAGATGTTTGAAATAAATATTGTAAATGTTAAATGTATTCAAATGTATATTTACAAAGAGCAACCCCTAGAGTTTCTTGCTTGTTCTTCTCAGGGGACTCTGCCTTACTAATGAACAGGAGAGTTAAATTAATATGACGATATCAAGTATAATTTGCTTACTTATGAAATAAAGACGATTTGAAATTTTGATTTTTGCTTAAAAAAACGCCGTATTATATCATTTTGAATATCATGATTTATTTATTACCATGATATTCATAATTTTTGTTAAAGTTGCGAAACTTCGTATTGGACTTAAACATACATGGAGAAATTCATAAGATCTCATGCTGGCTCAA
>NW_020653854.1:2210534-2223259 GCF_003589595.1 Hyposmocoma kahamanoa | reverse complement strand
TAATTGTAAGTCAATGTATACATTATACATTATAATATTATTACAATGAAAATAAATAAATCTAAGCAAATATATTCAGAAAGTCAAATGGTTTAATTTTAAAATGATTGTCCAATTTAAACTTCGAGTATTTTAAAAATAAATTAATTTATTTAGTAATAATTAATCGATTAAAAATAAATGAATTATTAATTAATAATATAATAATACTAACATTTGTCAATTAAATCTTCGTAACAATTGCGTTTATTTACTCCGTGATATTATTATTATGCATTTATTTTATTAATTACATAATTATAACATCACATTTTTGAAACACAGATAACATATTGACATTACATTTTTTATAACATTATGAACAATTTTCTTCGTCACTAAAAAACTCCTGCAATGAGTAGTAGCATTTGTGAGACAGATATTTACTAAATTAGTTTTTAAACATTTTTAGGTTATTTATCAATTTTAAAAAGTCAGGGAGTGCGTTATAAATTTTAATGACATAGGATACGACCCCAAGTTGACCATATGCAGTTTTGAAACTGTTGTTGCTAGCCTGCATTTGGGTCTTAATTTTTCTAAACAATAATACAGAGGATATGCATCCAAATTATTCTTGACAATAGGACACATTTGTAAAATATATACACATGTTAAAGTCAAGATATTTGATGAAATACTGGTTTTGGGATTGGTAGCTGGTAAACGAGTCTATATTTTTCAGTTTTCAGTTTCCTGGGGGGCACTGCCGCTGCGCCCGCTAACCTGAGATATAAGATGTGAAGTCACCCTTGCCCTTCACAACCGAAGCAATGTTTTCATAATGCTGCCTGTAGTGCTGCCATCATATCTATTGAAATGAACTGAAATTTTATTTGCTTAAAACATGGTGTGATAGATGGAACAATTATTACAGAACACATGTTTTACCTGAGTAGGCATGCAAAATGTTGCTTAAATTTAGTTTAATTATAGCATTCTTATCAGACGTGTACAAGGAATAATAATAATAATAATCAATTAATTAATTAATAACAACAGAATAATAAACTATCAATGTCAAATTATTAAATATCATACATCATGATTACATTAAACATAAATATACCTTATAATTTCATGTCGACATCCAATAATCAACAAAGAATAATCAGTCGATTAAAAACAACAAAATAATAACCTTCTCAAACAATAAAATATTTATACATCATTATTACATTGTACATGTATATACATTTAGCACTAATTTCATGTCAACATTCATCTAAAAAATCAGTCACTTTTGTAATAATTTTTGTCTCTAAGCCATTCACTAAGTCTGTTTCTGAACAAATTATTTGATAACGTTTGAATGTCTTTTGGTAGAGCATTATAAATTCCGACACACATACCGTTACGTAGATTTTTGTAATAACACAATCTAGGTTTATTATTATACACCAGTCTATTTCTGCCACCAAGCGTAACATGAGCGTTACTCCGTTCCGGTTTTAAAGCCTGTGAACTTCACGACCAATAAAACATTGGTACAAATTATAATAGACCTTGTCGGGATTGCTTGTTAAATAGTAAAAGCATGCTCACTGGTAAAAGCTATCAAAAAATTCATTGGCTTACAATTATATGGACTTCGGTTCCGCGCTAAAAAGTGTCCGAACTTATAGGGCGTTAAAATCATATACAGAGCATCATTCACGCTCTAGTCTTCGTTTGTTCGACTGACAGCGAAGCAAGCAAAATTAGACAGTACTGCGATGACATTACAATTTAAATTCAACGTTTTAGCTTTTTCATATTCCTTGACATGTCATTACGTTTAAATAGGTTGACTTGGGACATTTTTTTCGTGGTTTTTGTATTAGACCCGTCGTCCATTTATTTGTAAGTCAATGAAAAAATTGTTACAATTTCGTCCAAATGTAGAATATCTAGTGACTCTATATCTACGTTCTAGAGTGGTAACGTGATTTTTGTCAGACTACCAAATGGTACATTTTAACAAAATCCTGCTGCCAGTTTTAATTACTATATACGGTACATTGAGTATTAATTAAATTAAACTTGGTACTCCAATGACGGTTGTAAAAGAGACGTTAAAATTAAACGTGGGAAGTTAACGCTCTACGTTGTGTAATCTATTTGGTATGCAGCGACATATTTTTGTAAGTTTAGCAATTTACTTTGGTTGTTTTTGAAAATATAATACAATATATGAAACTTTGTCCTGCACGTGCGTTTAGGGTAATTTACAATCTGGGCAACACAGTGTCTTTGATTATGAAGAAATTAACATTCCTACACATTGACTTACAAATAAATGGACGACGGGTTTAATACAAAAACCACGAAAAAAATGTCCCAAGTCAACCTATTTAAACGTAGTGACATGTAAAGGAATATGAAAAAGCTAAAACGTTGAATTTAAATTGTAATGTCATCGCAGTATTGTCTAATTTTGCTTGCTTCGCTGTCAGTCGAACAAACGAAGACTAAAGCGTGAATGACGCTCTGTATACGATTTTAACGCCCTATAAGTTCGGACACTTTTTAGCGCGGACCCGACGTCCATATAATTGTAAGTCAATGTTCCTACACTAACGTTCCAGTACATTTGAACACAGCACATTTTAATGAAAATGTAATTTATGTACGCGGCTAAGTTGGTATAGCGTCTGGCACGGTATGCTAGAAGACATCGATTTGAATCCGACCGGATCGACGGAATTTTTTCTGAGTGATCAATCTTTGTAATAAAAATTATAACAAACTAGATGAGTAATTTCACATAAGAAAGTAAATATAAATTCAATAAAAATTTAAATACAATGAATAGCGTCATCTGTAGCCGGGTCTAGTAGCTGTAAACGTATCTAACTGGGCGACGAAATATTATAGATGTACCTATTGTCGGTGTTATAGATGGCGCTACTGCTAAAAAGTCGTTGAAAAACCAAATACAGAGATACGACGCAAGCACATAGAAAAATTCGTGAGGTCCGCTGGTTCGTTCCGTGGCTTAGTTGGTATAGCGTCTGGCACGGTATGCTAGAGACGTTCGAATCCGACCGTATCGAAGGATTTTTTTCTGAGTGTTCAATGTTCGTATTAATAATTAATGTAATTTACGTTATGATAAACATATTTTTTTTATGGAAACTAGAGACAGACATAATATTATTGTAGTAGAAGTAAGGAAGTAATACCAAGTGATGTGACGAATACGTCGTGCGCCTGGTGGTAAGTGACACGCCTATCCATAACAGTTGCAGAGCCATTCAGAGCTTTAAACCTCAAAGATCTTATGGGTATTGCCACTGTGCCCATCACCGCGAGACATAAGTTGACAAGTCCCATGGGCCTGCAATTTCACCAGCACATTACTGCTTGGCGGCAGAAATAGGTAAGGTGGCAGTACTTCCCTGGACAAACTCTTCCACGTCCTTGTAAGAGAGCTCCTGCTCTACTACTAACAAAACTAACTAACTTCTCAAATACTTCTTTATACTACACGTGCGCTGTATTGAGAGGATGTTCCATAGATAATATGGCGTACGCTAAACGTCAAAGTACTTACACATTAAGCGTTCCGTTTCACTACACCATCACCTTTTAATAATAAAAATCAAAGTCAAAGTCAAAGATTATTAATTCCATAGGTAAAATAAATTTACACTTGAAAACGTCACATTTAAGCTACTGCTCGTTCACTACGCTGACCTTCCTGAAAAGAACGAGCAAGAAACTCTAGGGATTGCTCTTTTCAAATAAACTTAAATGCTATGGAATACACTTTGAATCAAATATTTGTGTGGATTCTGGAGCCATGTCGTCTTTCCATACATCTTTATCTAACGTCTTCTAAAGTCTTCAATTTTGTAATATGATTTTTCGATTAAAATATTTTTAATGTAGTTTTTAAACTTAGGAAATGATAAACTTAATATATGCTCTGGAATCTTATTGTAAAAACGTATACAGTTCCCCATAAAAGAGTTGTTTACATTGGTTAAACGAAATCGTGGTACCATGAGTTTGGATTTAGGTCTAAGGTTAATATTATGGATATCTTCTTTCTTATTGAAATTATGTATTTTTTTTATATTTTTTAAATAATCCTACATACTAAAAATTGATGAATTCTCTTCGTAATGATGCTTGTTCTATTAATATAAAAATGATATTCTAGATTCTTTTCAATTACAAATTCATTACGTAAATGACTTTCTGTAAATTCGCCTCGGCAGTACCAACGACGTTTTATTTAAAAAAACGTCCAACAACTTCTAATTTCAATTTCACCCAAATGTACAGCAAGAAACCTCAATCCGCCTTCTTTAATTTATTTAGCGCGATAATAAAAGAAATAAATAATTTCCTTAACTCCCCTTGCCAAGCGACAATTTATTCACGTCTGACAATTCCCCTTCTTGGGAAATACCGTCTTTCCGTGCACTGTCACTGTTACTATCTCTACTTGTGGGAGAGAGATGAGCGTATACCAGATATACACTTAGGATGTATCGTTGTCTCTGTCCGACATGGAAAAATAATCGCGATCGCGTTTCTTAGCAAGACTCTAGGGTATGACTTATTTTGGCGCAGCGTGTGCTTTGCATTCACAACGAAGGTTATCACTGCATACCAATTGCATTTTCTCATTCAGTTTGCTGAACAATATGCATCATTAAAATTTCGCTGTCTCGATTTGAGTTTGGTGTCAGGTATTTTTAACTCTCACAGTCTACACTATTTATTCTGAGTCGGGGCCAGCACAAACTGTAGTATACACATTGACTTACAAATAAATGGACGACGGGTCTAATACAAAAACCACGAAAAAAATGTCCCAAGTCAACCTATTTAAACGTAGTGACATGTAAAGGAATATGAAAAAGCTAAAACGTTAAATTTAAATTGTAATGTCATCGCAGTACTGTCTAATTTTGCTTGCTTCGCTGTCAGTCGAACAAACGAAGACTAAAGCGTGAATGACGCCCTATAAGTTCGGACACTTTTTAGCGCGGACCTGACGTCCATATAATTGTAAGTCAATGAGTATACATCAAATTTTGTTAGTATTAATTTTTTTTTCCCTATTATAATAATGATATTGAATCCTTTTGGAAGTTTTCCAAATTTTATAATTGTTTTAGGCCCTCGTTACATTCAAGCTCGCTTAAGATCTTACGGACAAGGAAGGACAACGCTGAGACACCTCCATTTGTCCTCTGACATGTTTGCCGTACAAACTTGCATTTAATTCATTTTTTTATGTAAAAGTTGCAAAAAGCAGATGATCCACTTGATGGGAAGTGGCCATATCGTTACCCATGGATATTCGCATCATCTAATGCTGCCTATGCGTTGCCAACCTTTGAGAGCCGTATAGACAAACTTTTTGAAGAATCCCATGTCATATCGCTAAAGAAACACGTTCATAACCATATTGTTATAATCGAGATTCCAATGCTGGCATAAAAATATCAATATGTACGTAATAAGTTATTTCAATATTACCTACACGAAAACACAGTGATAAATATGTTTAATTTTTTTTTTTCAAATTATATTTACAACCTGTTGGCATAACTAAAATAATGATGACTAGGCATGGGGAATAGCGTTACATTTCTATCGCCGTGACTGTCGTTCCGGTTACAAAAAATTCACAGTGATAAATCACCGTGATTTTGTCACGACTGTTACTTCTGTGACCTTGTCACGCCTATAACTTACATCACGATGTACGGTTTCAGCCAGCGGCTTCTTTCTAATACTTATATAGCCGTTTTTTATAGAATGATTTAAGTTTTTACTCCCTTTGTAATAAGTTTAAATTCCATTCAAAAAGTTGATTTTGTATTTAATGTAATTTTGTTTGTTACTTATTTAATGCGAATCTTTGGATTGTTAAAAATAGCAATAAAGTGTTATGTATTATATTTATATTTAGTAGTAATTATATATAGTCATCCTATCTCACTCACTCCCTTCGCCGAAATGGCCTGATTTGAAGAGAACTACAACGAGTGACGCGCTCAGTCACCACGCAACGGAGATCGCGCATTGTATCAAATACGTATGTCGTGATGTGAGTGACGGGGATAGCTATTGGAACTGCCACTGGCAACCCTAGGCTTCCACTGAAGTGTAGGTATTGATACGCAAAGCAGGCGCGAGTTGCCCTACTTGTTCATAATCTACTATGATTATATTGTAGTAACGGCAAGGATACGACAAGAAGATAAAACTTTTTTTATATTACCAAGTGACGAGACAGTCCATAACAAATGCAGTGCTACTCAGAGCTTTGAATCGCAAAGTACTGAGGGCGCTCCACTGCTCCTGTCACCCTGAAACATAAGAGTGGTCACACGCGACGACGCGCGATTGCATCGCCTATAAATACAAAGTGTAGCGATGCAATCGCGCGTTTGTGTAGCTGCGAAAAGTCGTCGTGTGTAACCGCTCTAAGTCGACAAGTC
This sequence comes from Hyposmocoma kahamanoa, assembly GCF_003589595.1. Classification (NCBI taxonomy): domain Eukaryota; kingdom Metazoa; phylum Arthropoda; class Insecta; order Lepidoptera; family Cosmopterigidae; genus Hyposmocoma; species Hyposmocoma kahamanoa. The sequence goes on along the minus strand of NW_020653854.1, from coordinate 2,216,774 downwards.
CTACGTGCTTGTAATTTCACCAGGGGATCTACTCTTGTTCTCTATCCGACATACGTTCGAAATAATTACTGTCAAATAAGTAATACTTGACCAACACAGTGTCAAGTACGAAGCTTTATTCGCATCATGCATCTTTTAATGCGGACGGGTATTCCTAATTTTGCAGTAATTGTTTACAGAAAGAAAGAAACATTTATTCAGCTACTACAAATAAATATGCAGAAAAAAAATAATACTGATCTGAATTTAAATTAAGGAATAAACAAACAAAAAGCAAACTACGTATATATATATTACTAAATACATAATAATAGCCGAAAAGGCTAGCAGCTTAATGCTGGGCAGAGCCAATGCGCTGATTTTCAGCTGGAGCCTTAGAAGAGGTAGATGACTATGCTTATTTGACAAAAACTAAAAAGAATAACAAGTATTTGATCTGTAACCTAAACATTTAAAACAATAATACCCAATTTAGAATAAAATTATTACAGTATACAGCGTGCTCTTAAACAATATAAAGTAACAACTAGGTTTAGAAATTGACGCCGTTTATTTGCCCATTAGCATAAACTCTTTAATTCTTTTGCAAAGGCCAGATAAAGAAGCTACATTGCGAATAGGAGGAGACAAATCATTCCAGATTTCATTACAATACGCGCACATTGCGTCTCGTGTTGAATAGATCCAACACAGGACGCAATGTACGCGCAAACCTTGAACGCCCCGCTAAAGGCACCACTGCAGTAATGCTCACAATAGGTCGAGTATTTCCCTAGACGAACTCTTTCACAAGGAGCTCTTCTACTAGTAAAAATCAATGCAAATCAATCTTTCATGCTGCATCTGCAAAACTTTAAACAAACAGGTAACGTGTATTGGTTTCAGTATCTAATTTCAAATCTTCAGCCAAATTTATAAGAGAAACATAAACTATACCGGCTGCTGCCGCGTACGGGAAACTTGAAGAGCACGTCTTACCAACTCTGTGCCGCAAAGTGCTGTCAGTGTAAATTCTAAATTAATATGAATCTCTAATTTCGCACCCGTAGCACCACACGTGTTACAAGCAACTTTCCAGACAATGCCAAATTAGATAAACATGTGCGAACACCGCTTTTAGATTGGGCACGACTTGCTTTTGTGATCGTGTGCCTCTTGATGCTTTATGCCTTTAACAAGCTCTGTAAATACATTGGATATTTCGTTATGGCGTAACGTCACGAGTATATTATAAATATCCATTATATTTTTGGTCTGTTGATATTTAAAATCGATTTAAATTTGCAACAATTTAGAAACTGTGTCTACTAGGTCATGGGACATCTAAAGAACTCAAAATGTTGGTTTGATTGAAAAAACAAATACGTAAAAAAATAGTTTCATTTCCTATCTAAGAACTTGATGTACAGTCAAGAACGCAAAATACTGTGCCTTTTTGTAGGAATATCGCCTCCAGTGCAACGGCACATAATACGTCAATGTGTAGCTTGAAGTGCTGCTCTCTGTAGCTACTAAATTTAGTTACAAGGTACAAATAGGTTAATAAAATTGTTCGGCAGGAGATTTGGTCATTTTTTTTTTTTTTTTTTTATTGTGACTCGGCAAAATGACTGCACCGCGCCTTAGGATATAAGTATATAATCACATTGTAACAATTGTGTGTTTATTAACAATTTATATTGTAGAGAAATTTCACAATTTCTACTATCGATCAACGGTTTAGAATGTGGTTGCTGAATGAGGAGGATAGTACAGGGAATTATCTAGTCTGATCAAGTAATCGATGTGGTTGTAATGTTATATCATACGTTACTATATTACATTTCCATGTTGTTTCTTCTTCAAAATATTTAAAAAAAGGAATGAATTGGTCATCTTCATTATATCATCCGGAAGACGTCCACTGCTGAATATAGGCCTTACAAAGATTTATATACTTTCAAAAATTTCCAGACTAGCCGATCGGACGCGACGTGCATCCATCGGTTATCCCATGCCTTTACCATCTAGTAGGAAGTCGTCTCCTTTTGAGAACCTTTCTGCCTCAACGGCCGTCAGTTCTACGAGCTATGTGCCCTGCCCACTGCCACTTCAACTTGCTAATCCTTGGTGCTATCTCGGCGGCTTTCGTTCGTCTACGGATCTCCTTATTTCTGATTCGATCACGTAGAGAAATGCCGAGCATTGCTCGCTCCATGGCTTGTTGAGTGACTTTGACCTTTTTTTATAAGGCCCATAGTAAGTGACCACGTCTCAGAGCCGTAGGTCATCGCTGGCAACCATTGACTTACAATTATATGGACGTCGGGTCCGCGCTTAAAAGTGTCCGAACTTATAGGGCGTTAAAATCGTATACAGAGCGTCATTCACGCTTTAGTCTTCGTTTGTTCGACTGACAGCGAAGCTAGCAAAATTAGACAGTACTGCGATGACGTTACAATTTAAATTCAATGTTTTAGCTTTTTCATATTCCTTTACATGTCACTACGTTTAAATAGGTTGACTTGGGACATTTTTTTCGTGGTTTTTGTATTAGACCCGTCGTCCATTTATTTGTAAGTCAATGCTGGCAACACACACTGCTCGAAGACTTTTGTCTTCAAGTTTTGGTCATGAATTGTTCACTATATCTTGTTTCAAATAAAGCGAGCCATTTAAAAATGTTAGATTGCGAATACATTTATTTATCAAAACTCGTCACAGCTACTTAATACGCTTCCTAAAATTGCTTACAACAGAATTATTAAGAAAATAAGATGAATTCCAACTTTAAATTGGCTAGCGATCTCTAGCGTGAATAAATCCGAGTTAAAACTGAGATGAATCGGATTAGAGCAAAGTGAAAAATGCACTAATTCTAAAGTAACGCCGGCCAGACGTGCAGACGGGCAGCGCAATTCATTCTCATTAGCCGACGCCTTCCTCATAACGCGATGAAATCACGACTCCAGCGCGGCTTAGAAATCTAGCAAACTTTTGTCTGCCACCGCATATTGTCCTTTCAAATGGATAAGAGACATTTAAAATGGCAATTTCTAGTTTTGTGCGATTTGAACCCGTTCATAAACAGTGCTTAAGAAAAGTATACCCCGCACCAAAATGTCATTATTTTTCTTTGGCATGTGTTTAAATGACAATTTTAAATTTGCAAAAGCAGCTGCAGGTAAAAAATCTAAACGGACATCTTATTAAGATCGATTAAAAATAAATTAAATCAATGTATATTTTAAACTGTTCATGACCTTTCAAAAAACAATCATAATTCAATGTAAGCTTATTGTAATATTATTCATATTCGTACCATGACAAACCTATCAACCAAGTAATGTATTATTGCTAAAGTGACTGAAAGAACAAATGATTTCCCAATATTGTCTATTCCTTACTAAAAATAGGAAAGAAATAAAGCTATATGAACTGTATAATGCCATCTCTTTCTTTTTTGATGTTCCGAATCGTGCTATCGTAGTATGATATTAAAGTTATGATATTATTTACATTCAGAGAAATTTAACTGCCAAAAAAAGAAAAGTGTGTAATAATAAAATCTATTAAAATTACGTTGTATTCAATTATTTTTCCGCATTTTCATAAAGAAAAATTAATAAAACGAGCTGAGTCTTGATTGTTACGTTGTGAATTTGGAATTATGGTTCAGTGTCAACTGTTAATGTCGCCAAGGAGCATATAGATGTCGCTGTCATATTTTTACGAAATAAACATCGCGAATTTTATTTAATGAGAAATTATTTCCTAAGTCTATTAAATAAAAAAATAAACAAAATATTGATATATACGTATAAATAAATTTAACTTAACTTTTAATCATTCCAAATCCATATTTAGACAATAAATTCGAAAATAATATTGTTTCCATTGCATCCGTGTAACTATTTTGAGATTGCTAATTTTGACATAAGAACAACATTACTTTAATGTTAAAGTCGCGTCATATTTACGAACCGAGTGAATGAATAGTCACAAAGCTGCCAATAAAACATCATAGTTTTAACATTATAATAAGCTTACTTTAAGCGCGTCATGGTACGAAAAGTCAATGTAAGGTTAAAGCAATATTGTTTTAAGAGGTTGTGGTAAGCCCCTAGAGCTAATGTTTGATTTGTCTAAATTAATTTTGGTAGTTGAACCTAAAAACTAAAACAAATGAGCATTAAAAATGTCAGGTTTCGGAAACGCAAGCAATTCGCTACTGGCACTCACCGGCCGCTGCTGCGGCACGCTCGCTTCACTCGCTCGACTCGCGCTGCTTTTTCATATACTAACCTTTTTTTATTACCCAGGGGAAATCCATTATGGATACCACACGGCCCGGAGGGACCAAGTGGTTATATCGAACTCTCACCGACTAAAACCGCTGGGGTGTTCCTCACGGCGCAGACACGGGGTCACCCGCTGGTCCCCCTTAGGGCGGCATGCAGCTAAGGTGAGTTAGTCGCCTACGGCCCTGTCGCCTTTTCATATACTAACCTTTTTCTTTGTTAATCCGGGGGAATCCGATTACAGGCTGAAGGGGAGAAGCCCGACCACACTAAACCCCCGGAGTGTTCTTCCTCTCCGCTGTAGGTGGGGGTACGGGTACGCTGTTGCACTTGTCCGCGCCCCCACCAGCGGCTGGCCGCGCCCTGCGCAGCGCCTTCCGAGAAGGGAGACACATCGGTCCTCCGACTCCGAATGTGAGGCTCGCCGAACACCAGACGAGCCTTCCATCCCAGGCCCCTTTATGCTGGACAACGAACTCCCCCGAGTCCGCTACCCAGGGGCCGTGGGGGGCCTGGACAGCATCCACTCAACTGTGAAGTTCAGTGGCTGCTCCGCCGCAACACCTAACGCGCTTCCGCGCGGACTCTCCGAAGAGAGTCCCTTGGAGCGCCCACCACGGGCCAACCGCCCACATTCGCCCGCGGAGGATAGGACGAGCGGCAACGACACACCGACACGTCTCTTCCCCCGCGGCCCCGCCGCCACTGCATCGTCGAAAGCGGTGCAGCCCCGCCAGAGTCGCGGAGGAGAGGACGAGCGGCAACGACACACCGACACGTCTCTCCTCCCGCGACCCTCCTCCTCGCGCATCCGCGCGGTCCCTCTGACCAGACGAGCCCCGTGCAGAACGCCCTCTTCCTCGGGCCAGCCTACCACCATCGGCCGGCCCCGTGGGTTCCTCTTAGCTTCACCGTGGGATGAAATCGACCACGGCTACTAGAGCCCCCCCGCCACGACAAGGCGGGAACCCCTTCGTGGGGGTTCATATACTACCCTAACCTAACCTACTAAATGGAGGGCGCAACCAAGATTTGATTATATGAAAAAAGAGGAACAAATATTATTTTTAACTACCATATGTTTTTAGTATACTTAAACATAATGATAGTGTTACCTTGAGTGCAGTTCATTTATAATTTATCCGTAGATAAACTAATATAGACGGAACTACTAAATATACCGTACTTCGAACATTAATAGTTAAAAAAGTGCACATTTACAATAGATCAATTTAACTTCGAGGATCAAATAATATTATCCCCTTTTCTTTGTGCCGAAGTTCTTATATTCATTCATTATATTAATTACGCTTTATCAATGACGAGGATATCTGATCCCGTCAATAGTCTTGAAAAAAAAAACTGTTGTCACAGTAGTAGGATTTATTTATTCAATTAATACTAAAAACATCAGCGTATTAGAGAAAAAAAATGCTTACAAAAAAATTACTTTTGCTCTTATAAAGTTTAAAAGTACTGACATGATATTTATTTCTATAATCTTATACTGTCTTCGTGTAATATCCACAAAATTTGTGTGCATGTAAATAGGGAATCCCGTGTCGCGGATGCCATGGACAAGTACTTAGGACACCACAAATTACTACCAAACTCACGAGAGAAATAAATGTAGGCCATACAGTATTTCTCCCGACCCGGGACCGCTGCGTTTCTGACCAGCATTGTAGTCGTTCGAACACGGAGGCAGTTGCATTGTCAAAAGTTGCTTGCGCAACATGCGCTTGAAAGATGTTTTCTACTCGTAGATAAAAGCAGATTGCGTGAAGAGTAAAATAATTATATAAACCAGTACGGGGAGAAGGATTAGAGAGCTAAGGCCATGGAAAAATCGAGGCATTTACTTTTTAACAGACTTCAAAAATGGAGGTTCTTTTTTGTGTGTCTGTTAAGTCTTAACTGCCTCCGTGGCCGAACGGTTACCATACCGGACTGCCACGCA
>NW_020653854.1:2158479-2185534 GCF_003589595.1 Hyposmocoma kahamanoa | reverse complement strand
TGAGAAAAATACTATACATGCCTCGGCGGGAACGGGAATTGCTTGACTCGTATTAATACTTGTATTAGAGGCCTTGGCCTCGCTGGCACTCGTCCTTGTAACTCATATTCGTTCAGCAATCCCTTACTTCCCTGTTTCTGCAATAATGTACTATATTTAAAGGGATATCCGTAGCATCAGTATTTTTGTTTACGTTAGCAAGTGAAGGGACGAACAAGTCCTAAGCGGAACGCCTTAGCAGTAGCAGTGCCACGTAGAATACGTTTACTAATTTTAACTGTTTTTAAAAGTGAATTTTGAGTTCTTTTAAAAGAGATCTTTTTATAATTAAAACGGATATTTGACCGTCAGTTAGCCGCGTTTTAGCTAGTACTAGTTGTAGTAGTGTAGTAGTAGTTTTTATAGTAGTATTGATACCGCTAAAAAAACTATAGATTTTTGTTAACAGGTAAGAAGTTTCGTTGGATGCGATAAACGAATATTCTGAGTCTTTCTCTTTGAGAGATAAGTTTAAACAAATACATTCTTACAATAACTTCACATTATATTTAAGAAAAAGAAAAACTGAAAAAAATAACGTCAATACGAAGAATAAAAATAAGCGCTGTTCTTGACAAAGTCACAAATATATTATATATGTTTCTATGATAAGATTACCGGCTGATATTAGAAATTTGCCATTCATGGGGCTTAAGTCTATAGTGTAACAAAAACTTTGATTATGCGAGAGAAGCATCGGTACTAATTTTTATTAATTGTACCTTTAGTACCGCCGGTTACATTTAAACTGGCACTGGGTTAAAAACATGGAGCAAACAATGGACTTGAAGTTTTTACCAAAATTGGTGACGTCGTCTAAACGTCAAAGTACTCGTTCTACATTTCAAGTATTGTAAATTATAATAAGTAGACTCTTTTTATGATTTTAAATGACGAACGTAAGTGACACGCCAATCCATAACAGTTGCAGTGCCACTTTAAATCGCAAAAATCTTGGAGGTTTTGCCATTACGCCCATCACCGTGAGACATAAGTTGATAAGTCCCATATGCTTGTAATTTCATTAGCACCTCGGGCTTTTTGCTGTAATGAGAAAACTAGAAAACTAGAAAACTGCCACTGTAGCCAAACGGTTACCATGCCAGACTGCCACGCAGAGCCTACATTTATTTCTCTCGTGAGTTTGGGTGTAATTTGTGGTTATCTATGTGCATGTCCATGGCAGCCGCGACACAGGGTTTCCCTAGTGCGGGGCTATGTTGAAAGAGTGTGTTATTATTATTATTATTAAAAAAGGCCCTAGTGTTTTATTTGACGCATTATAGTCAAGTTAGTTATTTATATAGTTTATTTATAGTTATATACTGTACGGGAATTACGAACCTCGAATCCAAAAACCTCTTCGATTTCGGGCTTCTAATAGAGTCTCTCTCGTAATTCCTCATTTACCACCCTTGATACACAACGAACTCTTGTCGTACGTAATAGCTCTTTCCAATAGGTACTTTCTGCTAGTCAGTAAAAATAAAAACCTCGATGGTTTTCTTTACAATGCGTCTTGTCTGCAAGTCCAATATCAGTTCTTGAACATAATTTGCCTCGGGCTACGTTATTATAATATGGAGGTTACCCTACTCATTATATTCCAATTTGAGAAAACAACTGTTCGCGACATGTTTATATTCTTTTCTACCAAAGATATCTTGTTAAAACACGGGCACGGATGATCATGCAAGCTAGGGTGCTCTTACGTTTCTACAAACGTAAATTTAAACCGAATTTGACTACAAAACGAAACTAGATTGAATCAGTTCAAAGCGGAAAGTTCCTTTGTCGCCTTTTTATTAGCGAATTCGCAGTAAAAAAACTTCGAAATTCATTTAAGCTTGCTTTTATAACGCGAAACGGACATTTCTATTCAATTGAATTGAAGGTTAAATTAAAACCTACGTGATGTTAATATTGAGTATTATGTATAGTTTAAAATAAAAATATTATTTATCCGCTCACGCGATACATGCAGCCGTAGACGCATACTACACCTAGAGGTGCCGGTGATGATTTTATACCGATTTATCGGATATCGAAGTTATAACAGGTAAAAGAACTAATACTAATTGCTATTTCGGTAGCTACTCTAGCAAACACACATCGTGGAGGAGGGTAACGGCGAGAGGGAAGGTGTGGTGGCTGTGGACATAGCCAACGCCTTCGGCACTCTCCCCTTCGCCGTTATCAGGGAGGCGCTGAGATACCATAATATCCCCAGGTACCTCAGCCGTCTGGTGGAGCACTATCTGGAGGACAGGGTGGTGCTCTACCAGACGAGGGAAGGGAGGCGCGCCGAGCGCCCAATGAGGTGCGGAGTACCCCAGGGGTCCGTATTAGGACCACTACTGTGGAACCTGGGGTACGATTGGGTGCTGAGGGGCGCGCTGCTCCCCCGGACGGCGGTCATCGCATACGCCCATGACACGCTGGTGGCCGTCCGGGGGACCACCTTCCAGGAGGCGGCCCGAAGAGCCTCAGTAGCGGCGGACATGGTGGTCCGCCGAATACAACTGCTGGGGCTCGAGGTCGCCGTGCCGAAGACGGATGTGGCCGTCTTCGGCGGGAGGGGTAGAGGTTGGGCGGTGCCGGCAGGCGCCCACATCTCCATCGCGGGAGTATCGGTCCCGGTCAAGTCCCAGATGAAATATCTGGGACTTGTCCTAGACCGGCGATGGAACTTCGGGGAGCATTTTCGGCAACTTGCTCCCCGAATAGTGGGCGCCGCATCGGCGTTGGGCAGGCTCCTGCCCAACCTCGGGAGGCCGGGAGCCCCATGCAGAAGGCTATACGCCGGGGTAACCCGGAATATGGCCTTATACGGGGCTCCCATTTGGAGTGGGGCCTTATCAGCGGCGACGAAGTCGCTGCTGAGGAGGCCCCAGAGGGTGGTCGCCCTGCGAATGTGCAGGGCGTACATGACGGTGGCCTGCGCTGCCGCATGCGTCCTCGCCGGTACTCCGCCGTGGGACCTCGAAGCCGAGGTCCTGGCGGAGGTCCGCACCTACCGGCGGGGAATGAGGGACCGAGGCGAGCGACCCGCTCCCCAAGAGGTGGAGCGGGAGCGCCGCCTCGCGGCGCAGCGCATGCGGGACCGGTGGAAAGAGGGCTTGGCGGATCCCCCCTATGGTGCTCGTACCATAAAGGCGATTCGCCCTGTCCTCGTAGAGTGGGTAAACCGGTCCCACGGGCCACTGTCGTACCACCTTATGCAGGTGCTGACCGGGCACGGTTGCTTCGGTCACTACCTGCACAAGGTGGCGAGGAGGGAACCGTCCCCGTCGTGCCACGAGTGCGGCGCTGCGGATGACACCGCGCAGCACACCCTAGAGGTGTGTAGCCGGTGGGATGAGCAGCGCCGCACTCTGACGGGGACTATAGGGCAGGACCTCTCGTTGCCGAGCGTGGTTGCCGCCATGCTCGATAGCGATGAGTCCTGGGAGGCGATGGCCTCCTTTTGCACAGAGGTTATGTCGCAAAAGGAGGCCGCGGAGCGGGTGCGCGAGGACGCGGCGGACGCGCACCCGCTCCGACGCAGACGTACGGGGAGAAGGCGAAGGCAGTTCGCTGCTCGCTTGATCCCGTAGTGAGACCAGCGGGCTCTGGACAGGGACTCCGGAGCCTACATTGCACGGCCTCACTCGTCTGGGGGGCGGGTCGGAAGACAACCGACTCGTCCCTCCGTTGGCGCGGGAGCCCTGGCGCAAGCTAGGGCGGCCGGGCGGCGTCGTGGTGAATGTTCACTGATCCCACGGCGCCGACTCAACCGGCGAGAGGGAAACCCGGGGGGGTTTTAGTGGGGTAGGCCTTCCAGTGTGGAGGGAGAGTCGCCACATAACCCCTGAGTATTCATAAAGATTTCCCCTCCGTCAAAAAAAAAAAAAAAACGGATTTGCGGTGTATTACTGCATTTTATTTGAAATGTTTTTGTTGTAGTACGGAGGGTATTTATTTAGCAATGCAGAATAATAATTTTTATTTATAAAAACTTGTATTTTAACTGAATCCTTTTCTAATTTATGAAACCAAATAGCCGCCATTTTGTGGTAGGATGAGCGCATCGCGTGAGCGGATATTATGATTTGACTATTGGCAAGAACTGGAAGTCTGACAAGGTCCAAATAGTAGATGCAGCGAAAGAGTGCTGGACTGGTTAGGTTGGCGGGGCTCAACGTTCCGATTTTCAAATAAGTTGAAGTTTTATATTGAAAATGAAGGATTTAATTTTCAACTTGTGGAAATGTTGAACAAATGTTTATCGTTTTTTGTAATAGTATAGTCACTTCTACTAATATCTCAATAGTCTTTTTCATAGAGGCTAATTTTTGACAAATTTCGGAGCGGAATATTCAGCCCCGCTTTGAGGCAAATTGTTCCGCCTAAATTATGACAGGATAACAAGCGTTTCCTTAAATAAAACCACCTTTTTCATAATTGTACATAATGTAATGTTTATATTATGCACAACTAACTTAAAAAAAACAACTACATTCTTATTCATCAGTAATATTATTCATCGCTCATTTCTTCATCTGAATCACAGTTGAGACACTCATAAGTGACTCTATCATGTTGTCTAAATATTTGTATAATATAAAACAAAGAAAATTGGTCATAAGAATTTTAAGTATGATTGCAGCTCAATTGGGGAACTTGTTCCTAGGAACAACCAGCCCCTCGAGGGAGGAACTTATAGCCCCAAATTACGTTTTTATGCGAAGACTGACATACCGGCAAAGTAAAAGAATCAATGAAAAAAATACTCAAACAATAAGATTCTTTACTAATGTCACTACAATTTAGAAAAGTTACGTATGAATCGGCACATAATAAACAAAGACAGACCAAAAAATTTAAACAAGAAAAAATGTACTTACGTGATGTTTTGACAGCTTTACGCACATAGCCACATTTCCGTCGTCTCTGGAGTAACTGAAATGGCTGCCGGCAATGCGCATCACCTGACGCTTTAACGACGTGCTTCACATGCTATATATTCTTCTTGCAAAGTTATTGCTGTGAGAACAACTTACCCCGGGAACTACCAGCCCCGGTCTCCCCTACCCACAGCATAACGGTAGACCTCAAGGGCGACTACGATGACGCTGTTAAAATGTTACCATTTTGCGGGAGCAACATGGAGGCGGACAGAAACGAATGTCACAGGAAGGGAAACCCTTACGACCAGAGATGAGTTTAAAAAAAATCCTGTCTATAATGAATGAATTTGAATTTGGAATACAGGCATAAAGGCGTATTATATAATTTCAGTACAGAGCACTAAAAAAACCGACCTCAAAAGTATGCGGAATTACGTCTATTTGCTAAGTTTTATTGAAATATCCCCTAGTTCGCCACTATACAGGACTTGACACTGGAGATAATAAATATAGGTTCTCACTACGACACTACTCAAAGTATATTGAGAGATAAACGCCTTGAATTGGAGAAATAGCAAAATCAACCATCAAAGTAATTGCTCCTAAATTAAAGTTAGGCGCTAATTATAGAAATGAATCTTCATGCGTGAACAGCCACCCTTCGAAGTGGATGATTTTCTTCAAAATGAAATGGGACCACTATGGAAGTACCCCCTTTCCAACAAAAAAAGAATCATGAAAATCGGTTCACAAATACCGAAGTTATCGCGTAACATACATACAAAAAAAAAGAACATACAGTCAAATTCAGAACCTCCTCCTTTTTTGAAGTCCGTTAATTACTGATAAGGGAGGTATAATGCTTTTTTTTATGATACCAAGTCTCGCGATCTCTGGCAGACCCGGACTTGGGTATGGACTCGCCGGAGTTTGTGGTTAGCTGCAGGAACGTACATGTTTATCTGCCTTGGTAGTGTGTGACCGGGGCGTTCGTCCCGCGGGCACGTGAGTTGCCCATTACGTCGGTGACTGGACTATCTGTCTGTGACTGTCTGGACAGTGTTGCAGTACACTGCCACTTGGCATCTTCAGCACTAGCCCGGAGAGCTAGACATCTTGCGGTCCCTCCGGCCGCGCAGGAATCTGGGAACTGGAGAGACGCCGTTCATTCGGCGTCGGGAAGTGAGCTCGCTCGCACAGGTCATGGTGCCCTTCCCGCATAACCAAGAGGTTGATAGGGAGTGGCACTATAAATAAAATTTATGTAGAATGATATGGGACTGCTCATATTACCGCTTGACGGCAGAAATAGGCAAGGTGGCAGTAGTTCTCTGGACGGACTGTTCTCGGAGTCTTTGCATCTACTTTGTTCATTGTGGCGACTCTTCATAAAGGATCTGTGCCTGCCAGGTTTTGACTGAGAACTGGTTCATATTTTTTCATTATAGTCACGCGCAAATATTTTGCTCTGTGTTGAGTATGCTCAAAATCGGTCTTGGTCTTGTTCTTGCATTTTTGCAAGACCAAGACCGACTATGCAAGATTTGAGCAAGAACAAGACTTAGTCTGCGATTTTTGCGATTCGCAGTTACGTTAAACTCTGACTTTGGTTTCAAATCAATATCAATATCGATATCAGTGTCAAAACCATGACTTTTTCTACCAACAAAGTTGGTTGTATTTATATTTATACAATGTCAGGATGTGTCACTAGCATGATATTCATGTTTTTATTGGGAAATTAGTCCACTAGTTTGTTAAAATTGTTAATACAAAGATTTAAGTGTTATATCTAATAATTATAACAAACAAAGTTGGTTATTTGTTATAACACGAAAACTTACTGTATGCACGATTATATTTTCAAATAAGTACTTTAATATTCACATAAAATAATGTGTGATAAAAGTGTAGCAAACAAATATATATAATGAAGTTAGCAAATTATCAACAACAACATAAACCCAACATCCAGCTAACGAGACGGTGCGGGCGACGCGCGCGCCCTCGAGTGTCTCATATCTTTTATCCATAACATACTAACTAGTAGTATTATTTTATCTATCTTATGCAAAGATTTAGCGTACGTATGCCTAAACTTATACGACTGATAAGTGTCGTAAAAATGTCTTCAAACCGCTTAAACTTATCGAGTTCTTAAGTTTTCCTGGACCTCTAAAGGGCCCGATACGAAAGTTTGTTTGAAAAACAAATACACGCGCTTTAGATCCGAAAAAATAATTTTGTTTCCTTTTAAACCTAAACACAATGTACTAAAACTATACCTACTACATTGCGTTATACTAAAATCTGAAACTGGCCTTATTGGCCTTTTTGTGAGACCAGGCACACTGACGCGAAACCAAGCCCACGGTAAGCCCACTAAGGTTAGTCTTGTCTTGGTCTGGCATTGGACAACACTAGAACAGTGTTTTTTAAGGTACTGACAAACTTCAGTTAATTAGTAAAAGCAATTTTAATGCGACCTCGAGTCTATACAAGGCTAAGTTACGTGGCTGCTACTTGAACGTTTGTTATTAATAAATTCATAATGGGATCTTACTAGAAACTATGTTTTTTCCGTCTGTAGGTATATAAAGCCAAACGAATCGGATAAAGATGAGGTGTTAAGGCGAGATATTTCAACACGAGCTTAGATGTGGTGAAGTGAGGTGTGGGGGTACCGCCCTCGCGTCCTGCAACCGGCGCATTCGAAATTGATGTGAATAAAATATGTTTATTTGTTACATTTTATTGAAATATCCGCTAGTTCGCCACTATACAGGACTTGTCACTGGAGATAATAAAAATCGGTTCTCACAACTCAAAGTATATTGAGAGAAAAACGCCTTGAATTGGAGAAATAGCAAAATCAACCATTAAAATAATTGCTCCTAAATTAAAGTTTAGGCGCTATTTATAAAAATGAATCTTCATGTGTGAATAGCCACCCTTAGAGGTGGATGATTTTCTTCAAAATGAAATGGGACCACTATGGAAGTACCCCCTTTCCAACAAAAAAGAATCATGAAATCGGTTCACAAATACCGGAGTCATCGCGTAACATACATACAAAAAAAGAACATACAGTCGAATTGAGAACCTCCTCCTTTTTGAAGTCGGTTATTAAAAATAAGAACACGCGGAGAAATTTGATACACATCCGATGTCGTTAAACCGCTGGGCAATTTGCAAATTTTGGGATAAGTGTCAATTTAATAAATCGACTCATCCGAAGAATAGAGTCCGTTGTGATTATATAGCGTAAAGAGAACAGGTACATTACGAGAATAATTTCTTTGTTCAAACTAAGGTCCATGTAAAGGTGTTTTGAGACCTTATTTCGTTTCGGAAATATATAATCAAACAACAGCCGATCAAATCCACAGCGAACAAGGACGAACGAAATGTACTAAGTCCTGAGAACAAATAGTCTAGCGATCTTTGTTCTACGGATGAGTCGAAATATAGGGCTTCAGTTGAAAAACAAAATTTAGTAGGTTCTTTGTATTAAAAATTAGAAATATATCTCCATTTAAAAAATATGTACAAAGTTAGACATTTTATACTTAAATAATTAGTTTCAGATTTTTATTTTAGCCTGTTTTCAGGTTTTTATATGATCAGATAAAGTACATTCTATCGTGTAACAAATTAGCACATTATTAAGACAATATCCTTAGGTGTATCGTATATTTTTGTAAGACCGTTATTTAATACTAAATACCTAAACCATTTCATCTAGCAAAACAGTTTTTCCCGTTTCTCCTTTGGTGAATATTTAGTGTAGACGCTTAAGTGTGATTGGTCGAGAGCAAAAGTAGATACTTGAGCGGGAATAATTGTTATTGGTTGCGTTATCGCCATGCTGCGGTGTAATTGGTCCAGAAATTTCAATAATTATAACTTTTTTGTAAAAAAAACCAATCACAAAAGTTTGTGGAATTACATCTGTTTGCCAAGTTTTATTAAAATCGGTTAACAGAAAGAGGGTGAAATCCAAAAACATTAGAGGTGGTATTTTTTATTTAAATTTGAATGGGACCACTACTAGCTCCTCACCCCCTTTCTAAAAAGAGATTCATCGAAATCAGTTCACAAACGTCAAAGTAATCTAGTAATTCGTAATAATAAGTAATAATTGAGAATTTCCTTTTTTTAAGGCGGTTAAAACGTAAGTTAAATTAATCAAAGGATTTTTTTCTTAGTGTTCTAAGACTACTACAAATCTTTGTGTTAATAATTATAACAACCTGGTGGAGTAATTTCACAAAAATAATTGAATATTATGGTGAATAATCGTGACATAAAAATTTAAAGATAAAAAAAATTTTCACTTCAATTCACTGTCCAAATTGTATAATTAATTGATGTGCCCGGAGTACTTATACAATTCAGCTCTCAAAATCTCGAACTCACCGGAGATTTGTGGCATAGTAACAGGATATAGAGTGCGCGACAGCTAGTGTCATATACACTGTGAAAATATTTTATAGAAAACAGTACCTGTGTCATTTCCTTAAACTATATTACACATTTGTAGGTTTAAAGGTTCTATGAAAATAATCACATTTTCACATCAAACGAAATTCATTTTTAGCAATATAAAATTCACAGCTTGTAGGCTCCATAAATTGGGTAAATGTTTATTTTTGCTCAACTAATCTTGAACCTTAATACAAAAATGTTTGAGAGCTGGATTTTCATCACGTCTCCCACCTTTGTTTGAGCTTTCCTCCTGACGCTTCGGGCCCCAGACACCCTTTTAATCTCCAAAGTATATTGCTACAGAGTAATTTAGATCCTATCTGAGGGTACCATTGAATATATGGCGTTGGGAAGGGTTGTAAGTGACAAAAGTGCGCAAAAAGTAACAAATGCTCGTGAAAGATAGCCCATCAAAGTGGTTTCTTTGAGGGCAGGATTACGTACCTCATTTTAAATTGAGTGAAGAAAGTCGATTGCTTAGATGCCGGAGGATACTTGAGGTTTTGAAGCTGAATTTCCGAGTAAGAGTTTTTGACTATAAGTCAAAGGCTGTGGAAAATTTTTAATTCAAGCTGAGATGGTGACTGTTAGGGCGCGTTCAAATTAGCCGCTGTTAGACCCGCTGCAGAAGCGGTGCAGCCGCGCGGCGGCCGCGCTGCAGTCACGCTCGGTTTTTCAAATTAACCACGATGAATGAAAATTGAATTAAAGAATTTATAGAGAATGCAAAGCACCCTGCAATATAGGTTAGCTGTTCAAATTCAAATTCAAAATAATCTTTATTTCATAGGTAAGCATTATTACACTTGAAATCGTCACAATGGTTAAACTCTACCGCTCATTCGTATGGCAGATTCCCCTGAGAATAATGAGCAAGAAAGCTGCTCTTTGTAAATAACATTTACAATAATGTTTTTTTTATTCGAAACATCAGAGATCGAGACTACCTCCATGAGCTAAACGGGTTACTACCACGGATTTTTGTCATCCAAGTACGCAGAAGTTGTATAACAACCTTTAGTATAAAGTTTTTGTTTCACTATAGTTTTAAACCTCGTGAAAGGCAAATTTTGTATATCAACCGGAATCTTGTTATAGAAGCGTATACATTGCCCCTTAAATGATTTTTTGACATTGTGAAGACGACTATCAAGAAAAGCTAGTTTATTTCTATTCCTCGTATTAATGTTATGTCTGTCACTATTTTTCATAAATAAATTACTATTCCTTTTAACATAAATTACATTTTCATAAATGTACTGTGAGGCTAGTGTAAGAATGTTAATTTCCTTAAACTTATCTCTCAAAGATACTTTGGGGCCCAGATTGTAAATTGCCCTAACTGCACGTTTCTGCAGGACAAAGATTCTATTGATATCGGCGGCATTACCCCAAAGCAAAGTTCCGCCAGATATTCCAATCGACTGCATAAAAAAGGCATAATTTGAGAAGCTCACTGTTTACTTAGCGGTCCTCTGGCAAAAATCATTTGAAAATTTATTATTACATAATCATTATTAATATTGACTTTTTATCGAGTTCTTAGCTTTTCGCTATTGTTACACATAGGAACTGAAACATTTGAAATTTTGATTACTTTTCATATCCCCATTACACTATTTCGTGGCCTATGTAAATATAGATTTTTGCTTTTATTTATTACCCCAAAACATATTTACGATCATAAAACGTTGGTTTGTTCGAAAAAAACTAAAATACGCCATTTAAATCCGGAAAAAATAGTTTCATTTCCTGTGTGTAACAATCGCGAAAACCTAAGAACTCCTAGTCGTTTATTAGGTATATCTTTCATTACAAATAACTTCTAGATTTAGTCCCTCTCGTTGGTTCTGACTGAAAACCAGCACCTTAGGGAACTTAGGTATAACTACTCTGAAACAGCGCCATTTCACTGCTATGACAAAAAGAGTTTTATTGCTCAAGTGAATGAAATGTTTATCTATCTATTTTTTTAACTTTTAAAAAGTAATTACCTACGTTATTCACTAAAATTGCATGTTTAATTGCACATTAAAAGCTATTGCATTTTTTGCACACAAAGCATATCCGTAGACAAATTAATCCCAACTGTGACGATGTAGCGAGCGGATGGACCGAAACCCGCACCGGATAATTCCGGGTCAAAAAAAAACGAAACAAAAAATAGACTCGTCAATACAGAGACAAACGACCGAGTGACGCAGTTACGGATCAAATTCAATTTGCGAGGTACGAATTGAGGAGGGTCCGAAACTCCGAAATGACAGCGAGCGAGGGAAAGCGCGGACGAAATAATAATGTGACCTATGACCGGTTAAAAATAAATGTGGAGCTCGTTTTTGCCTTAATAGGTTTTATTGCGCCCATATTGGGAGGCTGGTGAAAAAATATACTACGAATTGTTAACTAACTAAGGTTATTAAAAATATTTTGTTTCGTTCAAATATTAACAAAACTGCATACAAGTCTCGCTGCTCTATAACTAGTACCTAATTACTGTAAAACAAAGTAAAATAATAGCAATATTACAGAACTGATTTTCTTAACTATAATACAAATATATTGAAATGTGTGTGTGTGTGTGTGTGTGTGTGTGTGTGTGTGTGTGTGTGTGTATGCGCGTGTGTGTGAGTGTGTGTGTGTTTCTGCATGGGTGTGTGAATAAGTGTCAGTGAGCTGTGTGTGTCGCATGTTAAAACCCAGAATACGATGATTAGAATATATTGTGTACACCAAGGTTTTATAGGTAAGTGTAATATTTAAAAGTATTTACTTTATAACTTAAGTAGTAATCTTCATTACAGCCTCAGTCTCTTCATAATTTAACTTATGTACCCATTGAACTACAGATCTTTTACAGTCATGTAAGTTCATGTGATAGATGTTTAAGATTTTATTTGTACGGTTATATAAATGAGTTGATTGCTTTTTAAGTTGACGACTGGCGAATATTGTTTTTACAATATGCCGGGGGACAACAAGGTGTTGTCTTCTTCTGTTCACGTTGTTAGGATCGTATGGAAGATGTTTATGTACTTTTACAATAGTCTGTCCTATGTACAGTTTTCTGACAGAAAGAAGTTTGCTAATCGAGTATAGTTGATCATGATTTGAAGATTACTTTCAATAAAAACCGGTGAGCCCGTTCAATTTGTATAAATTTTGCGTTTGCTGCCCCTCCCCACGCAGAAATAGAGTAAATGATCACAGACTGAGCCAGAGGGAGATAGATTTTAATTATTAACTCTTTTGTTGCTATATGTCTAAGAATTTTAAACAACCATGTTAATTTCCGAATTCAATTAGCTACTTGCTCAATCTGCGTGTACTAGGAAAGTCATTGGTCTATTATAACACCCAGATTTTTTGTTCTGACTGTTTCTGCCGCCAAGCAATATTGCCATCATTACTGTGTTCCGGTTTTGAAGGGTAAGGGTACCGGTGATATTACAGGAACGTGGGACTTGTCAAGTTATGTCTCAGGGTGACGGGCGCAGTGGCAGTGCCCCTAAGAACTTCGTGATTTAAAGCTCTGAGTGGCACTGCAACTGTAATGGATAGGCGTGTAGCTTACCATCAGGCGCACGACTTGTTCGTCCCGTCACTTAATATGATAAAAATCAGTACAGTAAAGCAGTACTAAAAAACCGACCTCAAAATTCAAAAATCAAGTTTTGGACTTAGCTCTCTCCAAGGTTAATATTATGGATACCTTCTTTCTCATCGAAATTATGTATATTTTTACGGGCATATAAAATATTTGAGTAAATGTACTGTGACGCCACAGTCATGATATCAGTCTCCTTAAACTTTTCTCTGGGGGAATAAACTTGACAAGACTTGTTTCTCTCCCTCTTAACAGTAATCTATGTACCATAACAAAATAATTTAACTGTCTCCGTGGCAGGTTACCATGCTAGACTACCACGCGGAGGTCCCAGGTTAGATTTAGAAATATTTATATGGCGTACATTTATTTCTCTTGTGTGTTTGGGTGTAATTTGTCCTAGTAGAATAATAAAAACAACGAGTTCGTTCCATTGAGCCACCTTAACTGGTGAACTAGCTCTACGTTACGATACGGATCATCTTTCTAAAGGATGTTAACCATTCAAACCCTCGATCTGTCATCTAAGAAGCATACGTCCTACTCTCATATCTTTCTTATATACCGCTTTCATACTTTTCAATGTGACTCATTAACCCTTTCGAACCTGGCCATACACGATTAATACGTTTATATATAATATATATAATTATAATATAAAATATAATAAAATATAATATATAATAAGGATAATTTTCCAAACGAAACTCTTCTACCTATCTGAACGAGGCCTTCGTCACGCGATTGCGCGTTAGACGAACTTTTACCTTTAATTTAAAATTAGTGCATAGACTAGTCGCCTTGCGAGCATCAACACATCACTTCGAACGGATTTTAGGGGACCCACCTATTTGGATCGTGAGTCTGATTAACACTTTTTCTTTTATATAAAATAATACATTAAATATTTAATGTGATTAAGTCAAAAACATCATGCTAATAACTATCTAGCTTGTAAAAAAAATATTGATGTATTAATTAAATTTTTGTTGAATTGATATTCAATGATTTTTTGTGAAATTACTCCACTAGTTTCATTGACTTACAAATAAATGGACGACGGGTCTAATACAAAAACCACGAAAAAAATGTCCCAAGTCAACCTATTCGAAATTTAAATTGTAATGTCATCGCAGTATCGCGCTGTCAGTAGAACAAATGAAGACTAAAGCGGAGTTTGGCGCTCTGTATACGATTTTAGCGCCTTACAAGTGCGGACACTTTTTAGCGCGGACACGACGTCCATATAATTGTAAGTCAATGACTAGTTTGTTATAATTATTAATACAAAGATCGAACACTCAGAAAAAACACTCAGAAAAATTTCCTTCGATCCGGTCGGATTCGAACCGACGTCTTCTTGCATACCGCTGTCCCGTATATGGGCTGGTAGCTGTAAAGGTACTAACTGGGTGATAAATCTGCAATAGATTTCTCATAGATGGCGCTACGACTAAAAAGTCGTTGAAAGACCAAGTACAAAGACACGACGCAAGCACATAGAAAAATTCGTGAGGTCCGTTGGTTTGTTCCGTGGCTTAGTTGGTATAGCGTCTGGCACGGTATGCTTTGTATTAATAATTAAAATATTGATGATTTTTTGCAACACAATTGTTACGAACAGCGCTTAAGTACAACTTTTGTGCTTACTTTTTTCATGCTTTTTTCGGTTTCTTCAGCATGACACGTAAATTATTAGATTAAGAAATTGAAGTTTGTTGTGGGAATCCAATAATGAGGGCAGATATGAAGACGATTTCGACACCTGAAATAAAAACTACCAGGAACGTCGTGATGCTGAGGGATGCTCAGCCTCAAAATCGGAAGACGAGTCTGTTGATGACGTATCTCTAATTACGCACCGATGGAAGAAGAAGAAGCGTCGATGCCAGGGGATTCTTTCCCTAATGTAAATTCGGTAAGAACAACCGCTCAAAGTTTTGAGAAATGTTTTACACCTGATGACACGGGAGACTTATTATGATAAAAAGTACAATTACAATAAGTACATTTTAAGATTTTTTTGTTGATTTTGCATCTAATAAATGATCTTAAGATTTTATTCACCCAATTAATTATAATCATAACAAAATTATAATTGTTGTATTTTACTCAAACACATATTGAAGGCCCATCTAAATACAATCCTGTTCCCACACAATTGTGCACCTGTTATTTAGTACCCTTTGTTCGAAGTTAATACAATTGTGCGGACCAATTTTTCCGAAAAATTGCAAGTAGTTTCGGAGCCTGTCCGAAAGGTATAAACCATTACTTCCCAGTAAAAAAAACCATCCAAATCTAGACTAAATTCTAAAGAACTTTCGTACTACATATATCGAGACTAAATCTCTTAAATGCTATTAGAAGTGTAATTTTCAATTTGGCACAAATAGTTCTCTACACTTCAAGCAATTAGAAATTCAACGAACGTAAACCATACAGCTTCACGTGAAGAATGTTTAATCTAAGAAAGTGTTCTGCCAGCAACGATTGCCTTCAAAATAAAATACATTTGGCATCTATTGCAGATTTGTTTTTTAAAAACCATTCCGTTTTTAAAATTAATTTCCCAAGTTGAGACATGTGAATCTTCTACAACTTGCAGGTTTTCTCACAATTATTTCTTTTACTGTTTAGCTGGTGATAATTTATCTAAAAAGAAAGCTACGTTAATCTAGTAGAAGAATGGTTGCTTCTGGAAGGTCCACAATGATTCAAATCCTTATAGTAGCACACACCTATGACATTAATTTCATAGTTATAAGCATTTGGACGCGAGAAAGTTTCAGTTTTTCCATATGATAAATAAAAATAGAGTTACGATTACTTTTCTTAAAAAAATACTTTAAATTTGCCTTTCTAGCATATTTTGTTTAAACGACGATGTAGCCTATAATGGTATGAGTTTGTATAAAAAATGCTTATTCATTCTAGCGCACAACACTAACATAGATGCCGATAGTGTACGAGTATTCCATTCCTTTGTCATATGCATTAAGAAGGAGGAAACAAAACTCTTTGTTGCGAATGGATATAATATCAAAGACATTTTGGCAGAATTGGACATCTACGACGGTCGTGTTGGCAACTTTTGATATCATGAAATATAATCAGTGGTCGGAATAGGGTGTTCCAAATGAGTAGATAAATATCTACATATAGATACAGGAAGTGACATAGATTGGTTAAAACCACCAAATATTAATTAATTTCTTATTCATAATTAAATTTAATTAATTTCGTAGATAACTAAGAACTTAATAACTTATAAGTATCTTAACACTTATATAGAATTTTATTAACATATTAAAATGAATTTAATATCCGTATTAGTCAAGTTAGTGGAAGCCTAATGGTTTGACCTACTGCCTCTCAAGTAGAGTATCGTGGGTTTGAATCCAAGCTCACACCCCAGTTTCTCTGAATTGATGTGTGAAGTTTAATTTGAAATTTACCATGACCTTTTCGGTAAAGGAAAATATCGTGTTGACACCTGCACGTTGAAGAAGGTTCACAATCCTCGGAAAACGTGTGAATCCCCAACTCGCATTGGACCAGCGTGGCGGACTATGGCCTAAACCGTCGTCCGAAAGGAGACCCGCGCCCAGCAGTGGGACATATAAATGGGTTCATGATGATAACTAGTCAAGTTAGCCTATAATAACAATAATAAAAATCTTTATTATCTCTTCACAAAGGTTATAAAATGTTAAAATTATTTACACGAAGTGCCAAATATTTGGATACCTTTGTAAGAGACTGGAGTCCATACTAGGAATTAACCTGTTTGACGGATCTCCAGGCTCTCACCCATCCGGATAATTATGATGTTTAGAAAGGCAGCATTACAATGTTACAAATGTCTATTATAAAAATAATATTACTATATTGTAAGCATAATTTTATTTGTACAGCCAGGCAATTAAAAATTCTAATATAAATATAATATAGCATTTGAAAATATGTAAGTAAAGAACGAAAAATATATTACGTTGATGTAAAACTAATTAATTAATATTTGGTAGTTTTAACCACTCTACGTTACACCCTGTATCCATATGTAGATATTTATCTACTCATTTGGAACACCCTATTCCGACCATTGGATGTAATACCGTAGCAACATTACCAAGGACGGCCGTATAAAAATACTTTTACAAAGGTTTTTCCTGTATCCGATAATGTATTAGTAATGTAATGTAATGTATTAATGTATAAAATCACACTTAATTTGTACTTGAAACAACATTTACAACAATACAAACACTAATACGAAACTCGATTAAAACTTTAATATTTTTATAGCCTTTGACTACACTGAATGCAGCTGCAATAGCTGTAGTAGTTTAGCCCGAACATTTAGCTTAGCGAGAATATTCTAATTAAGTTAACTAAGCCGGAATGCCTCACAACAGGCTTAGAGTATAGCCGAGAGCAATATCTGGACTTAAGTGATAATAAAAACTATGAAAACTTGCCTTGTAATAAGCTGACTTAATTTACTTTGACTTTGGTTACATAAACATATCATACTGAGTCTTTGACTGGTAAATAGCAAACGCTGCAAAGGTTAATAATTAAATGCAGTTAGTTTTTACACCCTTCCATTCCATAAATTAATAAAATAATTAGCACACCTCTTCATGCCCCGCTGGCGCCCGCGCACTAGGGCTCGCCGTGCAGCTAGAGGTGTGCCACCACAAATTCAACTACAACCTCCATTACCAAAAATAGACACTACTAGAAGTGTCTCGCCTCTGCATGAGTCACGGAAGAATAAACAATGGAAGTGCTTTAAGCCTCGATTACTATTACCGTTGTAGCCAAAACTCACACATTCATAATGCTAAACATTATGGTCGGTCGTAGTTTGTAATTTAAAAAGTAACGCATTCTGAACTGTTAATGTAATTTAAACTTTATCTTGTTGGCATATCGTTAAAAGTTCAGTACCTATTATTGCTAGTTACGACGTGACGAATGTGCTGCCATGTACCGGCCCATAGCTGAACTACGACGAACGTGGAAAATCCGAGTATTTAATTAGTTCTCAAAGAAAGAAGCAACCATATTACAGTAGTACAGGGTTTACATTCGTTTTTTGTAACAAAAAAATTATAACGATAAACAGAAACTTGAAAATTTATTAAAACTAAGTAAAATAAGACTTAACGTCTATATGAAACAGCACCTTGGATAATATTACAGATGCGACTCACACACAGATCACTTTTGCACTTCAGAGTAGCAAAATAAGGCCTTTTTATACGATTGTCGAGGTTTTGCGCGAGATAATTGACACGACCATAACGTCCAAACTGAAAATGACGGGCTGAGCTCAAGTATGTGGAATTCCACGTATTGTTAAATGCTCGACCAAATATTGAGCTCGCTCTATTTTTTGACACTGACGCCTTGCAGTCGCTCGCTGATGGCCTCCACTGCGCCGCCAGACCAAGGGTGAAGGCTCTCGGTTAATAATATAATATAATAATTGTGATATAAGTAGGTAGCGCCCGAAGGGACACGGACCTCGGCTCACGACGCTACTGGAGATTTTCGTCAGAATGGCGTGCTGTGGGTGAGAATCTGCACACAATGTACTGGGGCATATGAGCTCGCTCAGAAAGGTTGACAATATATCGGTTTCTTAGGTTTTCGCGATTGTTACACATAGGAAATGAAACTATTTTTCCGGATTTAAATCGCGTATATTTGTTTTTTCAAACAAACAACATGGTTGACAAGTCAACCGTCACCATGGGACCTGTAAAGGGCCCGAAACGTCGGTTTGTTTGAAAAAACAAATATACGCGATTCAAATCCAGAAAAATAGTTTCACTTCCTAAGGTTGACAATATTTAAATCCCACTATTAGCATCGTTATAATTTGAAAATACCCACAATAAGGATGATTTATTATGCTAGCTATATTCCGGTCCCTCCAGGCGCGTAGGTTTCTGGGAACTGGAAAGACGTTTCAGCATTGGAAGGTGAGCGTGCCTGCAGCTCCGCCACCCAAGAGGACATTTGGTAGTGACGTTTAGATAACAACGGCGTAGCGGTAGCAACCGTTAGTTGCGCAACGGGAAGTGTGCGTGCCTACCGCTCCGATACCTATTTGGAAAATAGGCACGATACAGTACGTACACCTGGGGCAGCTCACCCAAGGCACTAGCTTTTCGAGAAACGAATGACGTTTGCGCAAACGGGCTGATCTGCGGTTAAGATCTGCCTGAGTAGGTCCTTGTGCGGGTTTGCTTGCACAGGTTATAGTGCCATTCCCGTATAACCAAGGGGTTGACAGGAAGGGTAAATATAAACAAAACGTATGTAGAAAAGATATGAGACTGTTCATTTATTACACATCCCCTATTGTTGTATCCCATTATTTCCATTTGGTGTAAAACATTTTGGTAGTAGTAGAGCTATAGTGAATAGTATATGTATAGTGAAGAGTTCATCCTGGGAAGTAATGCCACCTTATCTATTCTGCCAGCTATGTGAGCATTACTGCGTTCGGGTTTTGAAAGGTAAGAGTGCTGGTGAAATTACAGGTACATGGGACTTGTCTTGAATGGAACTGATACGGACAGGTGTATAGTTTACCACCAGGTGCACGTCTTGTTTGTCCCGTCACCAGAGAATGGAGAATAAGAGAACGGACACTCTCCGCCCCTCCCTAGTTTTAGATACCGCACCACGCCCCACACATTGCCGGTCACATTGACTGAACGACAACAAGGCTGCCGGCGAGCCGTTTTCGCGCGAAGACGGCTTTGATATTTGAATATAGTTTTCATTTATTTATTATGAAACTTGTACATTAATATAAAACATCATTTTACGTTGCTATTTATAATGGTCGTGAATTGTGCTGTGTACGGATGTTTATCATCATTTTCCGAAAGATGAAACGAAATAAGTAAAAAAAACTTATGTCTGAGACTCATTCAGTTATTGTTTTCTTCATTTATTTACTACAGAGTAATATACGTATGTATAAAAAATGCTTATTCATTATATCAATATAATGAGACGCCATGACTTCGTGAGCTAGTAGACAAGGGGTCGCGAATTTTCTATTTGTGTTGCCGATAAATATTACGTAGATAGTGAATATATCTAATTATTAACTAAACTTGGACACGCAATTTCAAATACCTTGATAACTTTACTTAAAATACATGTCCGAAATATAACATTTTAAGTGCTTTTAATATATTTTTGAAATAAATCTTCAATATTACTCTAGTTAGTTAGTTATTAAGGAAAAATATAATAATTTATCGATATAAATACCTAATAGACATGTATAATTATCAAAGATAACAGATTCGCCTTAGAATTTTCGCTATGTTGCCGCTCTGATCACGTAACGTATAGTGCGAGAAAGTGATGGGTAACCCTGCCACATCACGCACACATTTGCGCGTGTGCAGATAGCGCCTTGCTGCATATAGTAGTAGTAGGTAAATAATTTTCGACTGTTGCATGGAGTGTCCGGGGTGTGCCGTCACTTCGTATCATTATTTAAAAAAATTTAGACGTAATCTTTTTTTTAAATTTATCTGATATAGATGTCTTTACGCGCAAGATCGAGTCATATAATGAATACTGTGAACATTGACTTACAATTATATGGACGTCGGGTCCGCGCTAAAAAGTGTCCGAACTTATAGGGCGTTAAAATCGTATACAGAGCGTCATTCACGCTTTAGTCTTCGTTTGTTCGACTGACAGCGAAGCAAGCAAAATTAGACAGTACTACGATGACATTACAATTTAAATTCAACGTTTTAGCTTTTTCATATTCCTTGACATGTTTTTCATATTACGTGACACGTTTAAATAGGTTGACTTGGCACATTTTTTCGTGGTGTTTGTATTAGACCCGTCGCCCATTTATTTGTAAGTCAATGACAGTGAACGTTACTTTTAATTATTTATGGTTCAGATTTAAAATATCTCGGTGCATAATAAATGTACTAATTCCAATAGAATACTAATAAAGTTGTCTGTCTACTTTTCCCCCTTCCTTATCAAATATCAGCACAAAAATGATCTTTCGAGCCGGATATTTGGTTTTATTAATTGCGATATTAATAAATGACGTCTCGGAATACGCCCCATCAGTTTACGACGTCGCACGAAGCTGGGAGTCAAGGGGAGAGCGGAGTCATCATAACGAGAGGCAATAAAACATCTCTCCACACACGCCGGTATAATTTCTTTATCTCGCGCCCGCAGCTCCGCTTCCATTTGTCGTTCTCATCATAAAGACTTTTAGTGCAATGTTGGGTGTTGCTTCGAGGACGGCGTGTTGCTGTGAAAACAACTTTACTATTTTCGTATCGTGGTTGTATTTGAAGACAAAAATTAATTGAATAAATCGTGAAAACTGTTGCATGACTTTTTTTAGTATCGTCATGTCTCTGAACTGTTAAGACATCTACGTATACATGAATTTATGTCGTTTTTTATTTAACGTAATAATTTCATATCGGTATTCGCGATTGTTACACATAGAAAATGCTTTTTTTCTGATCTTAATCAATTTGTTTTATCAATCTAATCAACGTTAGTTCAGTCATCCGTGACTCTGAGACGTGTACATAACTTAAGTATTTTTTTATAGTTATTCATTCTTCATATCCTTCAATTGCCTTCCTGAAATTTGACACCCCGAAAATTGCCAACAACAAAGCTTAAGCAATTTTTTGTTGTTAAAGGTATGGAAAACTATATATTTTTATTTTGCCGAAATCATTGAATATTTTTCCAATGCTTTTTTATTTATTTATTTTTTTTATTTTTATTTTATTTATTAATGGTAAACTAGAAGTATATACATTTATATTTCTAAATTAAACAACGAAGTAAGCTAAATAAGTTTACACTTGTAGAAATAAAGTAACTTAAATAAGTAAGCACTCTAATAAAAAAATCAACAGAAATAGAATTTTACAATATAACTTAATAAAAAGACTATCCTAAGAAATAAAAAAGACTTTCCTAAGAAATAAAAAAGAAGTCGCTGAGTAATTTTCTCGCTGTGACAATTTTGGTATTAAAGATATCAATATCTATTTTATTAACTACGTTATTGATGTTGTTGCAAGCTCGCAGCAGAAACGAATTTTTTCTGTAATTGGTTGAAGCTATAGGTATGTCAAATACTTTGTTAACCCTGAAATTACGTGTGGGAGCCAAAAAGTTGAGTTTGTATAGTAATTCGGGACAATCAATTATATTTTGAGAAATTTTTAGAATATATGCGCAATCGGCTATTTGACGACGCATGTAGAGGGGAAGAATATGATGAATTTTACAAATGTGCAGGTAGTCATTATTATGATATCATTTCCGAACTAAGCGACAATATTGTCGCTTAGTTCGGAAACATAAAAAACGAATGAATCTTTTTTGAATACGTTCTATACGCGAAATGTACACCTCATATTGCGGGTTCCAGATCTGTGACGCATATTCCAGAATACTGCGAACAAACGTACAGTACAAGATTTTAACTGTCTTAATATCCCGAAACTCGCTAGACCGACGCATTATAAACACCAGCGCACGTGATGCTTTAGTCACCATTCTGTCTATGTGCGCATCAAACAGAAGTTTATTGTCGAATGTGACACCCAAATCACTAACTATGTTTTCTCGTATCTTTTCTATTCATTTCTTAACCTTGGTGTTTAAAAAGATATGGTAGCTGTAGCATCAACTGAGATGATCGCCATACTGGCGAGTCGCGCTACTGCTAGTTCAGATATTTAATTTTTGTACACAGAGTTATTTTTAAAATAACAACCTCGCGGGATCACATTCGTATCAAAAGTGTCAGATAACTATGAAATCTGTACCCTTTTAGTAAAATAAGTTCATACATGCAAGCGTCCTCCGCAACGCCTCCCACCCCGGGCTGTACAGAGTTATTACCGTTTAGAGCGATCTATTTAAATCTATTTATTTTTCGCATGAAAGTAAAATCTGACAAATTATTAAAAGTTCTTGTTTGTGATGTTGGTAATATAGTCTTGCGAGGTTGTTAGTATTTTAAAAATAACCCGTCGCAACCACTAGTGGCTGGACGAGGCCACTAGTCGTAACCACTAATGTCTGAACGCGGCCACTAGTGGCTGGATGCGGCCATCAATCGGTCGCGGCCACTAGTGTGGCCAGAAATCGTCCATTTTTCCGAATTCGATGTTGGTGTTACCAGCGTTAAACGTGAGAATATATGCGTATATGCATACGAATATAAGTTAATTTTTAACATTAAATTTGCCTTGATTGACAGGTCATGATTTTTATATTAAAAAAATAATACGTAAACCAATTTCTTTTTGTAATATCAAGTGACAGGACGAACAAGTCCACGCCTGTCCATAACAGTTGCAGTGCCACTCAGAGCTTTAAATCACAAAGATCTGAGGGGTACTGCCCAGCACCCCTTCGAAACCAGAACACAGTAATGCTGACATTACTGCTTGGCGGCAGAAATAGGTTAAGGTGACAGTACTTTCCTGGACGAACTCTTTCACAAGGAGCTCTACTGCTATTAGAAGTAAAACATTCTTCATAAAATTCCCTAGATCTAGCGACTAAATCGCTAAAACGGCACCCATGGTGAGCAGAAAGAAGCCGATGACTGCAGTATGTGCGACACAAGTAGCGAGCGCGGCCCACTCCCGCAGCTTGTGGCTCGGACGCGGTCACTAGAACGCTCAGTTTGCGTTCAGTGGCCGCCTCTAGTGGCCCAAAGGGCAGTCGCACTAAATATTGGATTCTATTATCGACTAACAAAATTAGTTCATAACTTTTTCATCCTTAAATAGGAGTGTCATAAAATTTCACATATACACTTAATTTGCTTCGTGAAATTCGTATAATTTTGATGATTTTCATGCGAGAAAAGCACTTTTGACATATTTTATGATGTGACTTTATTAACCGACTTCAAAAAAAGAAGGATGTTCTCAATTGGACTGTATTTTTTTAATCGCTCGCGCGATGCGCTCCTCCTACCGCAAAATGGCGGCTATTTGGTTTCGCAAATTAGAAAAGCATTCAGTTTAAATACAAATTTTTATAAATAAAAATAAAACTAAAACTATTTTTCCGGATTTAAATCCGGAAAAATAGTTTCATTTCCTATGTGTAACAATCGCGAAAACCTAAGAACTAGATATAATAAAAATTATTGTTTTGCATTGCTAAATAAATCCCCTCGTACTACCAACAAAAACATCTCAAATAAAATGCAGTAATACACTGCAAATCCTGCACTTAAAAGCACTAATGAAATGTTTGGTGTACTTGGATAAATATGATAACACACCGTTTGTGTGGTTCTAACGTTTACCATGAAATTACTCCTTAAAGTATAGTTTATAAGCATTTATATTCAGGGTAAACTTAAAAAACGCTACTTAAGGTATGTTTTCAATAAATAAACACCGAAATCACCAGCCCAAACAATAACACTCACGACTGTCGTGACGTATTTTTGAAGTTGTTTATTTTTTTAAATGACACACCCAGGCATTAAAAACTTTATGGTTTGCTAGAGTAGTTACCGAAATAGCAATTAATATTAGTTCTTTTACCTATTATAACTTCGATATCCGATAAATCGGTATAAAATCATCACCGGCACCTCTAGATGTGGTATGCGTCTACGGCTGCATGTATCGCGTGAGCGGATAAGAAATTTTATAAAAAAGTTGTAATTCTTATACCACGTTTCTTCCTTATTAAGAAGAAGGATATGTTTGCTACAAGATCTTACAATTGTTGTAAGCTTCAACTGAATTATTCGTAATTCCTAGCACTCTTTAATCCTCTCTCCCATAAAGTAAACAGCCACAAGTTAAAGACGCTTTCGGGGCCGGGGATATAAATTATTATTGCGAAACGTTTCTTACCAAAAATTTATGTTTGTTGCAAGAATACATTGACATGTGTTTATGTTTCATATTGTACTTGTGTTTTATAATGTTTCACGTTTATTATACTGAAGTCTTACATGATTATTTAAAATGTGCGATAAACAATTTGAAGAAAAAGAACATTTTTATGAATCTGCCTTCTGACCGAATGGTCTTTGTTTAGTTTTTCGAGGGAAGGAGGAAATCCCCATGGATACCAAAGGTACGGACCATATGGTTATGTCTGACTCCTGACTGGGACGGTACCCTGAAGGCTACGGACTAAAAGCTCCTCCTATTTGTGTTTCTTCTTCGATACATTTCGAAGACATTTTTATGGTTCTTTGTAACACCAATCAATTTTAGTTTGAAAATAACAGTTAAGTTATTTAATTTAATATCTCTTTGACCGAACGGCTACCATGCTAGTCTGCCACGCAGAGGTCCCAAGTTCGATTCCCTACATTCATTACTCTCGTGAGCTTGGGTGTAATTTGTGTTTGTCTATGTGTGTGTCCATGTCATCGGCGAATTGCGGTGCATGTTGAACAAGGTCCACAAACCTTGGTAAACGTGTAACGTTCTCAACCCACATTGGGCCAGCGCGACCGACTATGAGCTAAGTCCTCGCTAGTACTGGAACTACTGAATAGATGGTACAGAATGACGGTGATGTCTGAGACTTGTGGTTGTCTATGTGTGTGTCCATGGCATCCGCGATTCAGGGTTTCCTAGTGTGGGGGCTATGAGTGTATACGTTATAATTATAATAATTATTCTCGACGTAAGTAACTAAAGCACTTGTGTATGGAAAATAATCAACAATGACGGTACTACAAGCACCTAGGCCTCGAGACAAAATAAAAAAGTTAGCTATGTTGACCCGACCGGAGATCGAACTCAAAATCTTAGAGATGGCGACACCATGAAAACCAGTGTCCAAGCCACTCGACCATGGCCGTCAAATGATTTAATTAATGTGCACACACTCAACGTAGCCCCACACTAGGGAAACCCCGTGTCGCGGGTGCTATGTGGTACATAGACAACCATAAATGACTTGCACATTAGCAGCAGTAGAGTTGTGCAAGAGTTCATCCAAGGTAGTACTGCCACCTTATCTATTTCTGCCGGTAAACAGTAATGTTAACATTACTGTATTCCGGTTTTGAATGGTAAGGGTGCTGGGGAAATTATAGGCACATGGGACTTGGCAACTTATGTCTCAGGGTGACGGGCGCAGTGGTAGTGCCCCTGAGATCTTTGCGATTTAAAGCTCTGAATGACACTGCAACTGTTATGGACAGGCGTTTAGTTTACTATGAGGCGCACGACTTGTTCGTCCCGTCACTTAATATTATAATAAAAAAATTAAAAAACACCCAAACTCATGAGAAAAGTAAATGCAGAATATACAAATATTTCTTCCGGCCCTGAAATCCAACCTGGGACCTCTGCGTGGCAGTCCGGCATGGTAACCGTTCAGCCACGGATGCAGTTAATGTGATTATATTATACGGGAGCATGTAGTAGTGCTCCGCGACTGTTTTAAAATGTTTTCGTTCTGATTTAAATTCAATTTTAAAACATAAACTTAATTAAAATTAAAATTGAATATTAAAGTACGTAACTATATTAAAGCACTTGCTAAAACCTAAAACATGCCTCCTGAAAAATTTTTCGAAATGGCGCTATCGCCCTTTGTACAAAACACCGATGATATTACAATCATCATCAACCTATCTATACGTTCCACTGTTGGGGGTCTCGTTTTAGGCGAGGATTTAGTCCATAGTCCACACTGGTCCAAAGGGTTGGAGACTTCATACGTTTTCGAGTGTAGTGAACCTTCTTCGACGTGCATTCAGGTTCCATCACGATTGTTTTGCTTCACCGAAGAGATCATAGCAAATTTCAAATTAAATAAATGAAGTAGGTTCGAGTCCTGTCAGATGGAAGGAATTTTTTTGGTGTTCGATTTTCGTATTAATAATTATTAATAAGCAAGTGGAGTAATTTAACAAAAAAAAATCATGATAGTAATTGTTATTACTTATTTTTTATGCTATTGTACAAATTTAATTTTT
>NW_020653854.1:2133537-2158079 GCF_003589595.1 Hyposmocoma kahamanoa | reverse complement strand
ATGTCACTACGTTAATAGGTTGACTTGGGGCATTTTTTTCGTGGTTTTTGTATTAGACCCGTCGTCCATTTATTTGTAAGTCAATGTTGTAATCTTATTAAAAAACATGATATTTAACAAAATCAATATAGCATTTTTTATTTCAAGCGGTAGTTTGTAAATAATTATTTATACTCTAATATCTAATAAAAAAAACATCATTACAATGTAATTCGTGGCGATCGTCGAAGGTTTCCAAGGGAAGCGGTGTACAGGCCATTCCATCCGTTTATTGTAAAAGTTTAATAGAGATCCGATCCGTAAATGGACCGATCAATACTTTATTGTGCTTCTGCTTGGGAACTTTGTTTCAAAATGTGCTTAGGTATGGGGTTGGATGTGATTTCAGCTGGATTTACTTTAGTATTTAAGATCTTTACTCCTGAAAGTCGTAGTCTTTATTTTACGATTCCATAGTCACAAATTGTGAAAGCCGGGAACCACAAAGGGTTAAAATACGCCATGGACAGTAAAGGCGTTTACTTTTACCGTATTTTTTTTTAATTTAATCGGGACGCAGTAATACCGACTTATTTTGATTTTGATGGGTAAGGGTGCTGGTGAAATTACAGGCACATGGGACTTGTCAACGTACGTCTCAGAGCGACGGGCGCAGTGGCGGTGCACCTCAGATCTTTGTGCTTTAAAACAGGCCTTGTTCATCCCGTTACTTGATACCGTACAGAAAAATAATAAAAGGGTTATTGATGATGGTGTCAATATTCAAATTAATTCGTCATATTAACTGTAACTGGCAAATATTTAACCTTGTCTAAGAAACTGTACAAAATGAAAAAACTTCAATGGATTTTCATGTTTCGCACTAGATCTTATTGTTCGAAACAATATTCAGTTTGAAATAGTTTTGTTTCTAGTTTTATTTATGTAAATATCCCTATGAGAGAATATCTGCTTGTGTACACAGAAAAAGGGCGAAGGTTTTTAAAAATTCAACCTCACGCAGCACAAAGAAGTGTTAAACCACAGTTCGTTTTCTATCTTTGAATTCGTTGGCCAAGGCAGAAATAATGATTGCAAAAAAGTAAAATAAGAAAGCCTCTTTTAGACTATAATAAATTAGACAAGACAAGTAAAGTTAATCTCTCTACCCAAATGACTTTATTTTGAAATAGTAACCTTGAGGAACAAAAATTTTGCGAATTTTGAAAACAAAGCAGTCTTAGTAGTAATGACATTACATAATGTGCGCGAGCGTATAGCGTAGTGTGGGTGTTAGAAAAAAACCATTTTGAAAAATTCATATTTAAAAAAAAAATTGAATATTTTCCTTTAATTTTCCTCATTTAACGTTGACTACTGTCAAAAGTTGAAGTTACTGAACGAAAACGACGTAGCCATTAAAAAGGTTTTCGCTGTTGTGAAACAATTTTAAATCTCATTTTTCTTGTGGCTTCTAGCTATACAAGTTTATTTTATAATTCACGCTAAATAAAACTACAAACGATATTTCTAAACGTAGAACATAATATGAGCCCCCGAAATTGTATTTTTCCAATTTTTAGGGAATTATTCCGGAAAAATTTCGACTATTTGAAATTTTCCGTAAAATTACCCAAAGTTACGAATAGGTCGCGTCATGTAATGCACGTGCGTAGCTCGCGAACCTTTCGCAAACAAATGCATTCACCAGATTTGTAAGCATCTTTATGGCGCCTTCAAATTATAGAAGCGATGCAGTGGCGCCACCGTAGCTGTGCTTCTATAAGCGTCTAATTTGAAGACACTTCCGATAGAAATTTTATTTATATTATCCGCATAAGTCAATTTTTCTGAATTAAAATATGCAAACCACTAATTAAAACAAGTGTTTTAACTTTAACGACTTAAGCGCTATTTCTGTAAAGAAACGGATTACCGTACCGCAGTTCCGTAAATAAGCCTGCATCTCATAATTAATTTTCAGGGGACAGCGGAAAAATGTTCGTATAAAGAAAGGACCTGGGGGCCAATCGCGCTAAATGTCCACAGCAAAACCAAACCTTAACGTTGCCAATGCGACACGTTGCATACATTTACTGTCGCGCTAAATGTCAAAAAAATAAACCATAACTAAAACGTTGCAAATTGCTATCGCGCTAAATATTTTAACGTTTTAATCACAATTTCAAACGTTGGGGGAATGTATTTACCTTTTACAGGCCAACGTTTTTGTTGTCGTTGATGGAGAATAACTTTTCACTATATTTATCGTATAATAAAGATGTTGCATAGCAATTTAAATGTTTTGAAATGTGCTTATGCCACCTCATATGGCCCAAGAACGGGTTTTAAATAAAATAAAAAAAACATAGAAAGGAGTTTTTTAACATTTTGGAGGAGAAACTCCGCAAATGACACCATTAGACCACGGAATTATTATCAGGATTGGTGGAAGAACTATGCCCACATATTTATATATATGCATAGTTCCGTTATAGGATGGTTTGACGGATTGGACTTGGAGACAAAGATAAGGGTTAAATGAAATCCGATAGTTCTTGTTCTTGCAAAATAACCTAATTACTACTTACGGTGTATATCATTATTTTGTAACAGATTTTGAATGAAATACGTAAGTTATAGTGCACTTCGTTACAAGGTTATATCGTGTAGATTTATATGAACTATCACAGGGCTCTTCTAACATTAGTTTTAGTGCAATTTGAAGGTGACCTTAGTGCCCCCCTATTATTTATTCGTTTTGCACAACTTACACTAACAGTATTAATAATTAGACATGTAAGCCATGGTTAGTAAGGGTGAAGTTGATCATCACTCGATAGAAAGTGGAATTTCTCCATAGTAACCAGGAGATCTCAAAAATTTAGATTCAGAGTTGCGGAGCATATCTGTTGAATTTAAGGATTCTATCAAGGATAGAGCCTCGTAGAATAAGATCTGCCTTCGTGCCATCGCGGGGTTACGGGCGTAGTACATAGAGTACACGTGAACTTTATAATGTACATATGAAAGCGGTGCAACCGCTTTCATTAAAAATAGTGTTTATATATAATATTAAGGTGGTAGACTCTTCAACAAAGCAAATAAATTTTGTCAATGTGTAACTCAAGACAAAAGGGGAATGCAAAATGGTTGTTTAGGTGGCTTCAAAAAATTAACTTACAGGACGGAGGAATTTCTGATATCTCCCGCTGTATGACTGTGTTAGTAAGTGTTGTAATATCAGACTCTACTACACACCACACATAGAAAACACACACTGTTGTTGGAGACCAGGAGACTCATACCACACATGTAACATAGATGAGTTCCTTTCTTTCTCTTATTTATTTATTAAGAAACAGGTACATCAAGATAACCTTATATCTAGGCTGCTAAAGGTGCTACAAAAACCATTTTTTGGTTTGACCTTACACCGACATTCACCATCTAGGTAGGGCTCCGTCATTCGCTTAAGGTTACACAACAAGTGCCTACTACGGCTGAATGTACCGACGTCGGCACAAGTGCTCATAAGCGTCTTTCATTTATGAGTGCTCACGGCGTCAACGTTATTTTCACCTCTCTGAGCGCGTGCTTAGGTTCCTTTTTCCTGGTAGTGAGCACCTGGTTTCATTAGTCAGATTTAGTAGGCTATTATAGCGTTGGTATTTTCGATTTTGTATGAGAGTGATATATCAGTTACGTAGTAACAAAATTCTTGCTATTTACAACGCTTATAAAATGATAAAAAATATATAAAAACGTGGATAGGTATCAGACTCATCTGCTGTTTCTAACTTCACAGTGCACCAACACGTCACACATTCCAGTTCAGTTCGACAAATTTTTACGGCGTAACACATAGAAGTGTTTAGTTTCGTTCCTAATTTAATTCAATTTTTTATTCTTTTAGTTATTTGAAAAAATGCTGTCTTAGTTTATGTTTAATGTTGTGTTCATTCATTTCAGTTTTGTGTTATACAGGTAATTAATTTATTAATTTAGATAGTTGATATTGTACTAATTGTTTTTCATATCAATTTTTGAACTTTCCTATTTAACCGCTCACGCGATGCGCTCCTCCTACCGCAAAATGGCGGCTATTTGGTTTCGCAAATTAGAAAAGCATTCAGTTTAAATACAAGTTTTTATAATTAAAAATTATTGTTCTGCATTGCTAAATAAATACCCTTCGTACTACCAACAAATACATCTCAAATAAAATGCAGTAATACACCGTAAATCCTCCACTTAAAAAGCACTAATGAAATTTTTGGTGTACTTGTGTACTTGGATAAATATGATAATATTCCGTTTGAGTGGTTCTAACGTTTACCATGAAATTACTCCTTAAAGTATAGTTTATAAGCATTTATATTCAGGGTAAACTTAAAAAACGCTACTTACGGTATGTTTTCAATAAATAAACACCGAAATCACCAGCCCAAACAATAACACACACGATTGTCGTGACGTATTTTTGAAGCCGTTTATTTTTTTAAATGATAGACCCAGGCATTAAAAACTTTATGGTTTGCTAGAGTAGTTACCGAAATAGCAATTAATATTAGTTCTTTTACCTGTTATAACTTCGATATCCGATAAATCGGTATAAAATCATCACCGGCACCTCTAGGTGTGGTATGCGTCTACGACTGCATGTATCGCGTGAGCGGTTATAATGTACTTTTGTACGCACTTCGTGTGTTTAATTTTGGTTCAAAAGGTTTTCCATGAGGAGAATGTATTACGACTTTTAATCTTATAATTGTTGTACTACCTATACGATGTACATGATAGGAGAAAATAAAAGATTTTATTATTATATATTCCACAGAAATTTTAAAAATCTATATCTATAAACTTGTCACATCAATGGTACTTCCTTTAAAATGGGCTTCGTCTTTCTAACTTATAAAAGGTAAAGAAGGTTGCATTTAGTGAATAGGTATTCAGAGTTGGCGAATTCAGTGTACAGACGTTCCAGCACTTTACGAATGCAACGCTCTCTCTTTGATGGAATTCGTGGTTTTTTCCGACAATCCGTCTGCGGATTAATGTTACACGCGGATTTATGTGGAACACTGTACGTTCGAGATTATGTACTTACCGGTTGAGCTTCGCATTTCTACAGTACCTTTTCGGATGTTGGTTT
This sequence comes from Hyposmocoma kahamanoa, assembly GCF_003589595.1. Classification (NCBI taxonomy): domain Eukaryota; kingdom Metazoa; phylum Arthropoda; class Insecta; order Lepidoptera; family Cosmopterigidae; genus Hyposmocoma; species Hyposmocoma kahamanoa. The sequence goes on along the minus strand of NW_020653854.1, from coordinate 2,152,942 downwards.
TTATTCCTTTCCTATAGTCCGCATATATGTAGCGGGCAATTGAAGCAATGTTTCTTATATTTGAATATAACACTTATACGTCACATAAGTGTGACTTTCCGTTATGTCATGATGACAGATAGTCAGATAGTCAGATTAGAGTGTCGTGGCTTATATATTTAAATGAAGTTGTTCACGTATTGTACAACACAATTGACTGTCGTTCACTTTCACGACTTTTTTGACAACAGACTGTCAAGAGAATGGGAAGAGCTAATACGACAGTCGTTCGACATTAAATCAAGCATCACGATAAAAATATGACATTTAAATATTGTCATCACGTTTTATTTATCGTTGGTTGCACGTGCTTGCTTCCTCTTTTTTAAAATGTACAATACAATATAATACAAAATTCTTTATTATACACAAAAAAAAGGAAACAAATACTACACAATCACATTAAAAATAAGCAGTGGTATAATGTAGACAACCTTTTTATGGAAGTAATTACATAACTCACAGGAAAAGGACGGTGGTGTAAGAAGAATTACTAATCAATAGATAGAAAATCTATAAATAAATACAAGTATATATGTATGTATATTTAGTAAAGTAATACACTATTAAAATTTCATCGTCATCCACTTCCATTTCACACAGGAGCAGCGAACGCACACTACTGGCTTATAAAAGAACATAGCTAGCTGTGCATCAAACGATTCTGTCGTGCAAATGACAAGGCGGCTGCCATGAACCGATAAATTGTCGTCACGACCCAGTGGAAATAGCTAGACACGACAATCGTTCAACGATAAAAAATGTACAACACAGTCACGTCAGACAGTCCATATATGGGAGCAGGCAGGACAGTCGTCCAACGATAAATAAAATGTTACAACACAATGGGAACGCGCCCTGAATCTGGGTGTCGTCAAATTTTCACGCTTTCTGATTTCTTTTTTGCATGTACAGATGCTTTAAGATACCTTTTAAGTAGCAGTAGAGCTCCTTGTGAAAGAGTTCGTGCAGGGAAGTACTACCACAACATTACTGTGTTCCGGTCTGGAAGGGTAAGGGTGCTGGTGAAATTACAAGCACATGGGACTTGTCAACTTATGTCAAAGTTAAAAAAGGGTAAAGGGTAATGGTAATAAATTCAGTTTTAAAAGTATTTATTGCGGTTTTAATAGTACTTATGATCTTAAAAATGTATATTGTACAAGAGATTTTTAGTAAAATTATTTAAAAAAAAAAAATAACAAGAAGATATGTTCGCTGCCGCGATCGGACAGGGAAAAGAATGCGAGGCAAAAGAATGGAACAATTCAAAATTTGAATTTAAATACGAGTGTGAGAATAAAATAAGAAATTTAAATGAAAAGGTGGGATGACAATGCAAGGAGGTCACACCGTCACAAGACTAAGGCAAAACTGTCTCGCGAGAAGCGGCGTTGACGGCCTATCACGGCTACGTTTCGTCGAAAGAGTATTTAAAATCCAGAAGAAGTGTATTCGAGCAATTTGCAGCGCGTCGTTCGATGACAGTTGCAAACCGCTGTTCAAAAGGCTGAACATATTACCTTTGCCATGCATGTACATTAGGGATATCTGCGTATTTGTCAACTCTCATCCTCGATATTTTAAAACACGCGATGAAGACATTCAAAGGCAAACTAGAGCAAAAATTACGAATCTTTTATACCAAACTCGTTGCCATAAAGTAATTTATGAGAATATCTGCTACAAAATGTGTATAACTACAAATTACCAAACGAAATTAAGTTATTACAAGGACATACTTTTAAATTACAATTGATAAAATGGCTTTTGACACATTGCTTCTATAGCAATAAAGAATACTTAGAATTTACAAATTCTAAATAGAGACTAAACATTAAATCCCATTAATATTTGTACATTGAATTGTAAATTGCAAGTTGAATACAATGTACCTAGTTTTACTTAAGACCTATGTAATTACTGTATTCCGGCAAATAAACGTATTCTATTCTATTCTATTGTATTCTTTTTTTAACACAGGAAAATGCGTCACGCATACCCCGCCGCGGGCGATGACATGGCGGGGTTTTGTGGGACTCTCCTCCGTCCATCCGGCGATACAAGCTCGCCCGATGGATCCTCGGAGGCCTACCCACTAAAAACCTGTGTATGCACCCTCACCCAATGGTGCCGGCTCATGGGATCCCGTTAAGACTCGCCACTCACCCCGGTGGTTGTTCCCTTTCCGCGGGGACCTCCTCACGTTATTGTATCGTATTCTTAAAAAAAAAAACCTAATCCCCTAACCAACTATTTGGTTCTGAGTAGAGACTGTGAAGAAACAAACTTTTTGTCATTGATCAATAAGGGGTGTGCCCGTGTGGCGAATTGAAATAAATTAGGATATGCTTTACGAAAAGTGAAATTTCAAATATGTATACGGATTTTAGAATAAAGACTTTAACATTTTTGAAGTATCGTACTAAATTCACTGTGTTGCTGAGAGTCATCGAGTATACATAGGGCGCACTGTAAGTTTCCGAAACTGGCCACTACATAAACAATATTTAAAAAGTAATTACAACACTTGAAAATGGAACTCTTTGGCTGTAGAATACAGTTTATTTCATCTGACTGTCACTTGTTTTACATTGTGGCACCATTTTAGAAATTGGTGATCTACATCACCATGGATTTAACTCGTGAAAATTTTCATAGTATGATTTTCTACGCCTTCAAATGTAATTTAAAAGCTCTGTGGAGTTTCGCTCGGCTTCAAACTGCGTTTGGTGATGAAGTACCATGCAAGACGACTATTAATAGCTGGTTTGCATTTAAACGCGGTCGTGTGAATCTCAGTGACGAGTTTCGTGATGGTCGCCCGTCCACTGCTGTGAAGAACAAAGACATCGATACTGTGCGCCATATAATCAAAACAGACAGACATGTAACATATCCATGAGATTAGGGCATTTTAGGCATAGGCATGAGTCAAATACAGTCAATACTACACAAACATTTGGGTGTGAGAAAGCTGTGCTATCGGTGGATCGCACACAATTTGACTGAGGCTCAAAAAACGGATCGCGTCACATTGTGCAATACCATGCTTACCAGATTTAACAAAGGTGCGTCAAATTTGGTGTGGGACATACTAACAGGTGACGAAACATGGATTTATAGTTACGATCCCAAATCAAAGCAGCAATCAAGCGTATGGGTCTTTCGAGATGAGCCGAAACCTACCAAAGTGGCGCGCGTGCAAAGTGCCTTTTTGCGGATGATTGCTTCTTTTTTAATAAAACTGGACACGTGGCTTCTATTGCTTTGGAGAATCGTTATACCATGATTAGTGATTGGTACACGACCATTTGTTTGCCTGAAGTTATTGACAAACTCCGTAAAAATAACCGTAAACCCCATATCATCTTGCACCACGATAATGCCAGTCCTCACACGGCCAGACAGACAAATGAATTTTTGCAGGTGAACAACGTTGATCTTCTGAGCCATCCCGCATACAGTCCCATCCTGGCACCTTGTAACTTTTATTTATTTCCAAAATTAAGAACCAGTTACGCGTTCAACGAATTTTATCAGCTGAAAAGGCTGTCGAAGAGTATGAAAAATGTTTCAGAAATTGTCACGGAGGAGTGGTATAAATGTTTTCAAAATTAGTTCATTCGTATGAAAAAATGCAGTAACGCTAACGGAGAATATTTTAAGAAACAATAAATTCATTTCTGACCATTTATACTATTTTTTTCTTATTTATTCCGCAAACTTATAGTGCGCCTCACGTATACCAGAAATGGAGACGAAATATCACTTAATTTGCTTGAAAACTAATCTATTGACGGGTGTCGTCAATTATTTCACTTCAAAACTACCAGTTTAACTAGAGCTTTGCTGTAATGAACGAAAATTGCAAAATAACGTATTTAATATTTAATGTAATTCCGTTTGTTTTATAATTAGATGTTTTGCTGTTTTTCCCACACCACCGAATGGAACAGCCCCCATTGTTAGAGATATTGTCTTTATTACAATAAACACAAAATACTTTTAGAATATACGGAGACGTACACACATGCCAGTTGTTGGCGCTGTACTATTTCGTTTCCTCATTAGTGATTTCAGGGCAAACGAGAGTTGATATTTAAAAGTGATATAAGGCCCATTTACCCGATGAGTTGCCAAGAATGGATGGATGGATATTTCGTCTCTATTTCTGGTTATATACTGGATGTTGAAATGATGCTGTCATTTATGATTATAACGATGTTGTTTTACAATCATGACATTCAATTTTTTTTTGTGAAATTACTCCAGTAGTTATAATTGTTAATATAGGGTTTTTCAATAAGAACTTTGTTTTGTAAATCAAAATAAAACAATAAATTTAGATGACAATGATTCAAATTTTTATTGTATTAATAAAAGTAAGGTCTGGCAATTATTAATGAAAAATGATATCTAATAAATGTCCACCACGACCACAGTTACAGATGTCGATTCTTTCCATAAAGTTTTTAATCACTTTTTGAGAAAATGGTGGGTCTATTTGGTTAATCACTTCAAAAATTGTGAGTTTTAAGGCTGCAATCAATTCGATTGGCTCCGTATAGACTCTGTCTTTAACATAACCCCATAAAAAATAATCCAGCGGTGTTAAATCATATGATCGAGCTGGCTACTTAACGGTTGAATTTCGTGAAATTATCGGGAAATTTGGTTTGCAATAAATTAATTCATTATTTCGGTGGCAATGTGACTTGTGCCGTTGGCATTGGGCCGTTTTTTTTCGAAAATTCGGCTGGAAATGCGGTAACGGTGAATGGATCACGCTATCGCGAGATGTTAACAACTCAATTTTGGCCTAGCATTGATGACATGGATATCACTGACATGTGGTTTCAACAAGACGGTGCCACATGTCACACAGCCAATGAGACGATCAATTTATTGCAAACCAAATTTGCTGATCGCGTAATTTTCCGAAATTCAGCTGTTAAATGGCCAGGTAGATCGTGTGATTTAACACCACTGGATTATTTTTTGTGGGGCTATCTTAAGGACAGAGTCTATACGGAGCCAATCGAATCGACTATAGCCTTAAAACTCAAAATCCGTGATGTGATAGCCGAAATAGACCCGACATTTTGCCAAAAAGTGATTAAAAATTTTGATGAAAGAATCGACTTCTGTCAGCGTGGTCGTGGTGGCAAATGTCCCAGATATCATTTTTCATTCATAATTGCTGAACTTTTCTCTTTGTAATACAATAAAAATTTGAATCATCTTCATCTAAATTTTTTGTTTTATTTGGTTTTAGAAAACAAAGTTCTTGTTGAAAGACCCTTTACAAAGGTCGAACACAGGAAAAAATTGTTTCAATCCGGCTGCATTCGAACCATCGACTTCAGCATAGCGGGCCGACGCTCTCTCAACTAAGCTACGGAACGAACCAGCAGACCCAACTAATTTTTGGATATGCTTGTTGCAGATCTTTGTTTTTGGTGTTTTAATGACTTTTTCGTAGAGCCATCTGTGAGAATTCTATGAAAGTTTTACTTCTCTCAGCCAGGTATCTTTACAGCGGCTGACTAGAGATTTCACTGTAATATTGTTGAAGTTAATTGACTACCACAACGTTTTACTACCGTAATATTCATGTTTTTTTATGAAATTAGTAAAATATTTATATTTTATTCTTGGTCTCTTCATAGGGGATCCGATGGAATAGGATATAATATAAATTAAAATGGATCTACTAGAGGATCGGTTTTAGATCAGATGGGAGTAATCACACATTCAAGCTTTATATTACATATGTCCATAGGATATTTAGAAAAATCCGTTTTTCATACATAACTGAGGATATATTTGCAGATGGCCTGAAGCAGGAATATATTTAGAACATTTTAAGAATAATAATAATAAACCATTTATTTCAGGCCCATAAGTTAATGGTGTTAGTTACAAAAGAAAACCTTAGAACTATGTTAGTATTGAATTTTGAGATGTTGACAGAAAAATTAAATATTAAAATTTGGAAAATGCACAGTAATTACTTAATTTGACCAATTGTAATGTTTACCCAAAACTTTAAAATTGTACAGTCAAAACAATGGGCAAACATCCTCAGGATGCCATGGCCACTGTCACGTACTCGCTTTAGCAGAGACGACACTCTTTTACGCCTAATGGCATAAAAGTCATCTGTTCGCGCTTCAGCAAGTGCTGTAGCAGTCTCAACATCATCCTGAAGATGTTATTGTATTGTACTCGTATTCAGTTGTATGTACTGTAATTGGGCGCTTAGCGCTTTTCCCATTGTAATCTGCTGGGTTCTAGGACGTTATATTATACCACGTTTAACCAATAGATTCGTATACTTTACAGCTATACATACAAAACCAATTCGAACACTCGAGTTCAAAACTGAAACGTTTTAGAAACCTTTCCCAACGTTGCAGAATTCCAAGATCAAAAGCCTTTCCGAGTGGTTGCTTCAAATTTCCATTATACTTGTTCAAAAAGCAAATTTACATCACCCCGTTGGATAATTCGTGCCTTTCGTACTCTAAGTTTTGCCTCATGAGATCGGAAAGTTTTATAAAAATGTCTTGTATAAAAAATAGTTGCGTCGTAACTTGAGAACACTAAATAATGAGTTTTATTTTATAATAAGAACGTCACATCAGAATACAAAAAACTAAAAGTTTTTAGTAGCATAACAGCTCGTTCAGGGAAATAGTAAGTCCTTTCCGGTTTTGAATGGTAAAGGTGTTTGTGAAATTACAGGCGCATGGGACTTGTCAACTTATGTCTCAGGGTGACAGGCGCAGTGGCAGTGGCCCTCAGATTTTCGCGATTTAAAGCTTTGAGTGGCACTACAACTGCTATTGACAGGCGTGTCACTTAACATTTAGTAGCAGTAGAGCTCCTTGTGTAAGAGTTCGCCAAGGGAAGTACTGCCACCTTATCTATTTCTGCCGCCAAGAAGTTATGTCAGCATTACTGTGTTCCGGTTTTGAAAGGTAAAGGTGCTGGTGAAATTACAAGCTCATGGACTTGTCAATTTATGTCTCAGGGTGAAGAGGCATATGCAGTGCCCCTCAGATCTTTACGATTTAAAGTTTATAGTAGCACTGATAATGTTATGGACTGGCGCGTAACTTACCATCGAGCGCACTACCTTGTTCATCCCATCACTTGATATAAAAAAAGAGTATAAAATGTTCCGTATAGTCGACAAGAAAATAAAGATACATTCTGTCTTTAACACTTATTGTAAAATATTTTATCTTGCACTGCACCTGTGCACCTTGGACTATCGTACTTAGGGAGTTAACAGCGTTATCTCGTTAGATTGTTCAGCTTTTACCTTAGCCGAAGTAGCTGTCAATCTTCTGATCACCGGAGACTTTAACAAGGCAACCTGAAAGCTTCTTAGCGAGTTGTTCCATCTGTAACCCCCAAATTATCTTCGCTAAAGACGCCAAGATGAAACAGGAGCTGAGATTGACGTCTTTGAACCTTTTGCGGGCCTCCGTCCGTGTCCGTGTCCGAGTCCGTGGGCACGGCAAGGGGCTACAACATCTAAACAGATCAGGTTAATGATATTTTAAATTAAGGTTTATATATAAAAAACTTCCTCGGTGCCGGAGTCAATATGTTTTGAAACAATCTTACCCTTATGAGCGTAATTAACTGTGCTGTAAAAAGCCATGGTTTGATAATTTGACCTTCCGCCTCCAATGTAAAGGCCTTGGGATCGAATCCGAGCTTACCTACACCTCTGAGATTTTCGGAATGTATGAGCGAAATTTAATTTTCAGAGAAGGAAACTTACATATCGAAGAAGGTTCAGATCCCTCGGAAAACGTGTGAAAGCACCAACCCGCATTGGGCCAGCGTAGTGGACTATGGCATAAACCCTTGCCTAAAAGAAGTTTTTAGAAACTCGTTGTTAGTAGCGATACCCGGCGAGCGCCTGATGGCAAGCTACAGGCGTGTCCATAACAGTTGCAGTGCTACTTAGAGCCTTAAATCGCAAAGATCTGAGGTGAGGGCACTGCCACTGCGCTCTTCACTCTGAGACATGAGTTGACAAGTCCCATGTGCCTGTAATTTCACCAGCACCCTTACACTTCAAAATCGGAACTTAGCTTTCGACGTTGCTTATTAGTTTTTTTTATAATTTACTGTAACAAATCACAATATTTATAGAAAGATATGACGTCTAAACTGAATATTTAAATAGTGTAGTTTTACTATATGAATGTGGATTGAGTGATAACTACTATGAACGAATAAGACCACACAAAGGAACTTAAATAAAAATACTTAAGGCCACAAATTCGGAACCGTGGTGTTGCGTTTAGCGGTGCACATTGAGTGCAAACGTGAGTCTTGGTTTGGATACATCCTCATCATCAACGTTATAACTGCCTCAGTGGCCGAACGGTTACCATGCTGGATTGCCACGCCAACATTTATTGTTTTCGTGAGTTTGGGTGTAATTTGTGGTTGTCTATGTGTGTGTCCATAGCACCCGCGATACAGGGTAGTGCGAAGCTATGAGTGCGTGCGCGTGTGCGCGCTTTAACACAAGACACAATGCACGCGCGAAACTTGAACGCCACGCTGAACGCACCACCGTTGCGAATTCGTGGTCAAAAAGTTTATAAACAAGACAAAACGGAGAGAATAACAAAATGTTTCATAAAATGGCACCATCATGAAAAATACAAAATAAGTTTCTTTTTTATTGATATAAAATGACGAGACGCGCAAGTCGTGCACTTGGTGGTACGCGACACGACGACATGGATTTTCAGCCTGTAAATAATGTTCAGTAGAAATTAACCCCATTGTAATTTAACGAAATTTCTCACTTACTGCTTGGTGGCAGAAATATGTAAGGTGGCAGTACTTCCCTGGACGAACTCTTTCACAACACCCGTGCCCAGCAGTGGGACGTATAAATGGGTTGGTGATGATAAGCGTAATTAGTATCATACCTTTTAAAATTGGTCTACATTATTAGCACGAAACTGCGTCACTTCAGAACAATAGGTTTTTACGATAAATTCCAAAACCAACGCCCTATTTGAGTAGTAGAGCTGAAAGCCGGATCTGTATTCCATTTTAATGTAACAGCAACATCTATACGAGTCTCAAACATGACCGATCTCACATATTACATAAAGAACAAAATGATTGTAACGAATAGCAGCGTTCAGTGGAATTGGCAATACCGTGCGAGCGTACCGGATAGTTCTTTAAAAGGAGTTCTCGGCGGAGAAAAATTAGATTTGTGAAACTGAAACGTGCCACTCGCCGAGAGCTAAAGAAATACGGGTGAGCGTTAGTTGCGGATTACCCGCTAGTACTGCGAACGACAGCGGCTCGGAAAATGTACTAAAAATGTCGAAATGATTATTGCAAAAGTAAAGTCTTTTGAAAAAGGAATATTTTGGAAATGTGTTGATTTACTATGGGCCTTATAAACAGGCTTCGTTTATTCTCAGTAGATCCATGTACTCAGTTCCACGTGTCATATTTAATAGTTCCATTAGTTCCACGTAATTTTAAACTATTTTTACACTTAATTTTTCTTCCTCATCAGATCTTTAGAAGTCCATTAACCCCATTTCCAGGATTGATAATTTACGTGCGTACGTTAAGACGGTATTGTCTAATTCATTTTTTTTATTACTAAAGTAATCTAATTTGCGTAATGTTACCTTGCTTTTATCATGTGTCATGTGTGTGTATACAATGTCGTTTATTTGTTTAGTGTAGTCAATGCTGTATTTTGCTATTGTATTTTTATCAGTAGGGAACTGTTTTTGCTTATAATTATTTAATATGGTTTCTATTACATAGTGATACAAGCTGTTTGTATCCTCAAAAATAAATAAATAAATATTTTAAAGAGTCTTTAAATGCAGAATATGCAATTACAAAACACTGTTTTATTTTTACTTTCACAATTACAATTAACCTGATGATCCCACTGCTGGGCAAAGGTCTCCCCCTGATCCCTACACGCAACCCGATCTTGAGCTAACTTACTTCTATTCATATGAAAATGTTATCGATTCCCGTGCAGAATTTAAAAGCTAGATACGGCACTGACATGTGGTAGGCGCTCACTATAGGCTTCGTAAGAAGGCTCAAGATCACACAAAGGGCAATGTAAAGGCTGTGCTCGGAGTTTCACTGCGAGATCGAATCAGTAATGAGGATATCCGCAAGGGAACCAGAGTAACCGACATAGCCGAAAGATCTGCAAAACAAAGCCAAAGTCAAAGATTATTTATTCCATAGGTAAAATAAATTTACACTTGAAAACGTCACATTTAAGCTACTGCTCGTTCACTACGCTGACCTCCCTGAGAAGAACGAGCAAGAAACTCGAGGGATTGCTCTTTTCAAATGAACTTAAAGACTATGGAATACACTTTGAATCAAATTTGTGTGGACTCTGGAGCCGTGTCGTCTTTCACTACGTCTACGTCTTTCACATCTTTATCTAACACGTAGTCTTCAATTTGTAATATGATTTTTCGATTAAAATATTTTTAATGTAGTTTTTAAACTTAGGAAATGACAAACTTAATATATGCTCCGGAATCTTATTGTAAGAACGTATACAGTTCCCCATAAAAGAGTGTTTACTTTGGTTAAACGAAATTATGGTACCATGAGTTTGGACTCTAAGCTCTAAGGTTAATATTATGGATATCTTCTTTCTTATTGAAATTATGTACATTTTGACGGGCATATAAAATATTTGAGTAAATGTACTGTGATGCCACAGTCATGATACCAGTCTCCTTAAACTTTTCTCTGAGAGATACCCGAGAGCCTAGACGGTACACAGAACGAATCGCTCGTTTTTGCAATACAAATATGGTTTGAATATCTGCCGCTTTACCCCACATGAGAATCCCGTAGGACATTATACTATGGAAGTATCTTAAGTAAACTAGTCTAGCAGTACTAACATCGGTAAGCTTACGTATTCTGCGGATTGCGTATGCAGCGGAGCCTAATCTGCTGGCCAGGGAAGATATATGTGGAAACCATTGAAGTTTACTATCTAAGGTCACTCCCAAGAAGACTGCTTTATTAACAAGGTCTAACTTTTCTCCGTTTATTTCTATGGTTGGACTAGTCGATTTTACGTTAGGTAATTCAAATTTAATACATTTTGTCTTCTTGGCTTTAAGCAATAAATTGTTAGCATTAAACCAATAAACTACCTTAGAGAGGGTATCACTAATATGGTCATAGTTAATATCATGTCTGTCTGTTCTAAAAATCAAGGATGTGTCATCAGCAAACAACACTATTTCGCAATGGTCCTTAACAAAGAATGGCAGATCATTAATATAAATCAAAAATAAGAAAGGTCCAAGTATTGAGCCCTGCGGAACACCCATTTTTACCGGAGAACCCAAAGAAGTCACTCCATTGATGTCTACTTTCTGAATTCTACCATTGAGATATGACGAGACAAGTTTCGACGCCTTGCCATTTACACCGTAATGTACCAGTTTCCTAATAAGAGTAATATGATCAACGCAATCATCACGCAAGAAAACACCAATAGCGTTCTGGGGCCTTTCCCAAACATACAAACTTGAGTGGAAATGGGCAGGGCACATCGCTCGTAGAACAAATGCCGATGTGACCGGAGAGTTCTCGAGTAGAAACCGCGTACCGGTAGATACATCATGGGCAGACCACCCACAAGGTGGACTGATGATCTGGTAAAGGCTGCGGGAATCTGCTGGATGCAAGCAGCACAGGACAGGTCATTGTAGCATTTTCTGGGGGAGGTCTATGTTGAAACTATGAAGAAACAATAGCCTTATATTATTTATTATGCACCTTCTGCGTACTTGGAAGACATAAACCTTGGAAATGACCCACCAGTATTTGCAAGTTGTCTCGACCTATGATGTTGGAAATAAATACCGTAATTGATAAACACGTACAAATGTTTATTTACGAGTACAAACAGCAACCCCCTAGGGAATGTTGCTTATTTTTCTCGGGGAAATTTCAATATGATGATTTCAAATGTGCTTACCTATAAAATTAAAGATTTTTTAAACTTTGATGTCACTTAATCCAAAAGTCAAACTTCGATTGCTTTATGCGGTATGTTAAAAGATGAAAAGAAAAATTACCCACACCCTTTCTAAATACGAACGAACGAAGGTAACAGTATGGTATAGTTAGAATTACAAATGTAATGCTGTCGACGTTAATAATGTCTTTGTGTATAATTTTAAATGTAAATAACTAAATTAAATTAAGTTTAAATTAAGTTTAAATAATTAAATATAACATTCTCACGGGTACTGTCAACAGCAGTTAAACTTTAATTGTCGGCAGACGGTTGACAGTTCAACACCTATTATTGCAAGTTACGACTTTTTGCTTGTTTCTTCCTTGTCTTATTTTGATTTTATAATGAGAATTTATTCAATGTGCTGCTATCTAGCGGTAAACAGCTGAAAGACGACGAATGATCGACGTCTACGAGTATCTTGAAAGGTTCGAATTGTTTATTTATTTCTCACACACTATTCATTGTTGCATACAATATTTATTGCATATTTATATAACATATGTAAATATCTATTAATAAAGCAATTTAATCAGTTTACACTTATGCTATTTCACTTATTTATTTATTTATTCATATTAATAATACGAACGCGCATACACTCATAGCCCCGCACTAGGGAAGCCCTGTATCGCGGGTGCCATGGACATATATATAGACGACCACAATTTACACCCAAACTCACGAGAGAAATAAATGTAGGCCATACAAATATTTCTCTCGGCACGGGAATCGAACCCGGGACCTCTTGCGTGGCAGTCCAGCATGGTAACCGTTCAGCCATTGAGGCAGTTTGTACATTACATGTATAAATATTTTAGTACATACCAAATTTCACACACATGTTATGTATGTATTTATATAGTATACGCTGAGTCCGTGCTTCACGCGTATCGCGTTTGCTGAAAACGGGCTACGGGCCAGATTTTCTGCCCGTAGCTAAGAGCTGAGCAAGACCCGTTTACGAGTGCCGCGGTACGCATGTATTATTATTATTTTTAACCGACTTCAAAAAACGGAGGAGGTTCTCAATTCGACTGGTGATTTTTTTTGTATGCATGTTACGCGATAATTTGTGAACCGATTTTAATTATTCTTTTTGATAGAAAGACGATACCTCAGTTGTGGTCCCATTTAAATTTCAAGAATATATTCCAACGCTAACGGTGGCACTCTGTACTGATTAATTATTATCATTGTAATTATGTTTCGCTCGTACAATTAAAATTTTTGTATTCACTTTTATTGTACTGTATTTTAGTTTTCAATTTATAATATAGTATTTTAGTACAAAGATCATGTTTGTCTCGGCGACGTAATAAATTAATCTTATTCACTTCAAGTTCCGTCGTGATGATGACATCTGCCGTATGTACTTACAACGTAACAGCGTGAGACCCTCTCCGCTAACATTGCCATGCCCTTACCGGGCGTCGTATTGTTATACTTAACGATATATACATATTTATTACTTACCCACCATTAGAAATGTGCAATAAATTAATAAATAACAGTGTATGTTACTAAAAGTACGAAATTAATTACCAGTCAAGTTCCGTGTACTGCCGTGTAGCCTCTCCCAAGGACGCGTCCGGACAAACGGGCGAGCTGTAGGCTCTTAACCTGTACAATAATTTAAATAGCGGGTCTGAGAGCGCCCAGGTGGCAACGGATCTCGGCTCAGGACGATAAACTGGGCACAAACTAACTTAATCAAAATTCAGTCGGACTGGTCACCGTTCAATGGAGAATCTTAACTTCGCAATTCAGAATTTTAGTTAAATTGATCAACGCCATATAGTGTTTTGAGGGAACTAAGTTTTTTTCAAATACGGATTATAGAAATATAATGTAGAAATAGATATTATGCTAAACTCGAGTTGAACCAACTGCCTCCGTGGCCGAACGGTTACCATGCTGGACTGCCACGCAGAGGTCCCGGGTTCGATTCCCGGGTCGGAGGACATATTTGTATGGCCTACATTTATTTCTCCCGTAAGTTTGGGTGTAATTTGTATTTGTCTACCTATGTATGTATCCATGGCACCCGCGATACAGGGTTTCCCTATGCGGGGCTAAGTGTGTGTGAAAAAAAAAATATAAACGATAAATTGATGGAAATGGAACACAATCTTTTAAATGAAATATGGCGGCAAAGCAATGGAACTTCTTTTGTGTTTTAAATAAGTTGAAATATATAATAATTCCTCTATGTATAATCTACTGGCCAAATTTCATAATTAATTAATGTACCTACCCGGAGTACTTAAACAATTGAGTTCTCAAACTCTCGAACTCACCGGAGATTTGTGGCGTAATAACTGGATAAACAGAGCGCCACGTTTGTAAACTATGAAAATATTTGATAAAAAATTGTGCTTTATGTCAATTCTTTACGGTATTTTATCGTCTGTTTAAAGGTAAAACCACATAATTGACATTTTCCACAAAAAGTCTTTAATTTATATCGCTATGGTAAGGAAATCACCATCTTTCTGCCAATGGAACTATAAAAATGGAACAAAAAAGCTATTAACTCAGTAAGAGTTTTATCTGCAGAAAGATAGTGATTTTCATGACACGCAAGCCTTTTAAATAAGTTTCCTTCTTATAGGCTTCCCACTGACCTTTGCAATTGGATCTCGGATTTCTTGAGCGAACGTTCGATTCAAGTTATCTTAGAAGGCTACTCTCCCAAACATATAGCGATAGATAGAGTTCCTCAGGGTTCCGTACTGTCTGCAAGTCTCTTTCTGCTGCATATCAATGATTATGTTAATTCCAGGTACCTTTGCGTATGCTGATGATAGCACAGTTGTAGATAGGTATTGACCAACTGGACTCTCAGTGAAGAGGAAATAGTCTTGTTGAGAGTATGGTTAGCCGTTTGGATTTGACGCTTTGGACGATAGGAGCGCTGCCAATCTTTCCAAATTTAACGCTATGAAAAGCAGGCGTGTCTATTCTTCACAAAATGGAGTCCCTTTGAGCTGACTCGACTTTTCGTGATATATCCATACCGATAGCCGACTGTCTCCAATTACTTAGAATGGACGTATCGTCTAATTTGAACTTCGGTAATATGATATACGGAACTATGATAGGTTGACAATCTATCAAGTTTCCCTTTCCACCAGGCGCACGACCTGATCTTCCCGTAACTTGATATAAAAAAAAAACTAAAGAAGTTTTTACTCCAAAGCGATGATATGTCTATAACTGACTCTTACCTTACCTAACGTTACCATGCTGGTCTGCCATGCACACGTATCGGGTTCGACTCCCGGGCCGGGAGAAATATTTGCATGGCCTACGTTTATTTCTTTCGTGAGTTTGGGTGTAATGTGTCCTTGGCACCCGCGACACAGGGTTTTCCTAGTGCGGGGCTATGAGTGTGTTCGTTATTTATTTATTTGCTTATTAAATTGCCTATTTATACACCAAGCAGTAACGTGATCATTACTGTGTTCTGGTTCTGAAGGATTCTTACCCTTGTAATTTCAGCACACTTATGCTGGTGAAATTGGAAGCACATGGGACTTGTCAACTTACATATGTCTCAGGGTGACGGGCGCAGTGGCAGTGCCCCTAAGATCTTTGCGATTTAAAGCTCTGAGGGGTACTGCAACTGTTATGGACAGGCGTGTCGCTTACCACCAGGCGCACGGCTTGTTCGTCCTGTCACATGGTATTTATTATGTGAAAAAAAGAGGAGGTTCTCAATTCGACTGTATGTTTTTTTTTTGTATGTATGTTACGCGATAACTCCGGTATTTGTGAACCGATTTTCATGATTCTTTTTTTGTTGGAAAGGGGGTACTTTCATAGTGGTCCCATTTCATTTTGAAGAAAATCGTCCACACCTAAGCGTGGCCGATCACGCATGAACATTCATATTTATACATAGCGCCTAAATTTTACTTAAGCAGCAATTATTTTAATGGTTGATTTTGCTATTTTCCAATTCAAGGCGTTTTTCTCTCTCAATGTATTTTGAGTAGTGAGAACCGATTTTTATTATCACCTGTGTCAAGTCCTGTATAGTGGCGAACTAGGGGATATTTCAATAAAACTTGCCAAATAGATGTAATTCCACGTACTTTTGAGGTCGGTTTTTTAGTACTCTGTGCTGAGATTGTCTCAAATTAGCTTCACAGGGATTATTACAATGACACGTATGTTATAATTATTAATACAAATATCGAACACCTAGAAAAAAATCCTTCGATCCGGTCGGATTCGAACCGACGTATCCTAGCAAACCATGCCAGATACTATACCAAGTAAGCCACGAAACGAACCAGCGTACATCAGGAACTTTTCTATTTGCCTGTTGTCGGATCTTTGTATTTGGTTTTCAACGACTTTTTAGCCGTAGCGTCATCTATGAGCAATTTTTAATTATTAATTTTAGCTGTAGCATGTATGAAAAATCTATGATCTTTGTATTAATAATTATAACAAACTAGAGGAGTGATTTTACAAAAAAATATTTGAATATCATAAAAATTTAATGACACGTATTTTTTGTTTTGGGACTTTTTAAATGTTGTATTCTTATACCAATTATCGGAGACGTTGCTATCTGCCCTCGGCTTAAAATTGTCCACGTTTGCGTTTATTTTTATTCTCGAAGTGAACCCCTAGTGATATACGGCTGTAGGTAGAAACAGCCGGGGACGTGCTGTTATACACGACGGCTTCTTTATTTATGTCCTCAATATTTTACAAACCATAAAACTTTCTTGCCGTGAAAATAAGGAACGTTTTATCTTAATAGATTATTTCTTTAAACCTAGTTTGTGGATTTACTGTTTATAACAACGTGAAAAATATGTATATTCGAAATTAATAATAAAATATAATTTATTTACATAGAATTGGTTTTACGAGGTGGTAATTATTCGATTCCACATCTTATATTCTTCTTACAATGATGGTCTTTTACCATGAGGTTTTTGAAGGAAAACATCGTGATGAAATCTGCACGTCGAAGACGGTTCACAACCCTCGGGAAACTTGTGAAGACCCCATATCGCATTAGGCTAGCGTGGCCGACTATGGCCTAAATCATAGGTTCCCAAGCTTCATCGTTCACCGCCCACTTAGGCAAAACAAAAAAATTTTGACGAAAAAAATTAAGGACAGGTATTATTTATATTAACTTAACACAAAATCTAAGAAAAAAACTGTATATAAAAGTAGTGTAGTTTTTATAGATTTCTAGTTAAAGATCTGTGAGCCTACCGTACCCTTTCCAAAAGTAATCTTATTTCAAAGCTAGCTAATAGTAAGCTTATTATAATGTTACTTATATTGGTACCATGACAAACCTGTCAATCAAGTAATGTATTATTGCTAAAGTGATTGAAAGAACAAATGATTTCCCAATATTGTCTATTCCTTACTAAAAATAGGAAAGATATAAAGCTATATAAACTATATGTCATCTCTTTCTTTTTTGATGTTCCGAATTGTCTTATGGCGTTTAAGTACTTAATATTATTTACATTCAGTATTTTTCCGCATTGTCATGAAGAAAAATAAATAAAACAAGCTGAGTCTTAATAGTCATGTTGTGAATTCGGAATTACAGTCTAGTGTCAACTGTTAGTGTCGCTAAGAAGCATATAGATGTCGCTGTCATAATTTTACGAAATGAACATCACGTATTTTTATTTAACGATAAATTATTTCGTAATGAATATTTAAAAAAAATATTGAAGAGAGATATGTAAATAAATAAATTCAATTTACCTTTTAATCATTACAAATCAATATTAAGACAATAAAACTGAAAATAATATTGTTTCCATTGCATCCGCGTAACTATTTTAAGATTGCTTAATTTGACACAAGAACAATTTTACTTTAGTTTTAAACTCGCGTCATATTACGAACCGAGTGAATAAATAGTCACAAAAAACACCATAGTTTTAACATTACAATAAGCTTACTTTAAGCGCGTCATGGTACGAAAAGTCAATGTAAGGTTAAAGCAATATTGTTTGAAGAGGTTGGGTTAGGCCCCCAGCACTGAGCTTCGTCAATGGGTACTAAAATAAAATAAAAACTGGGATTTGCAAGATATTGTTAACCTTCTAACGGCAAATGACCCAGAGTGGTGATCGCAGCCTCCGTCTCTGAGTCGGCGACCTAAATCACAAAATTCAAGTTTTTTTTTCAAATGCGGTAGCACGCCTGAGACATCAACATGCTTCCGCCTCCCAGTTACTTCTGAAGCCCCTACCGCCCCCTTAGGACTCTTCAGCTCCCACTGGGGGCGGTAGGGTCCACTTTTGGAAGCCCTGCCTGAGAGGAGAACCGTACCTAGCAGTGGAACGTAAAAATGGATTGATAATGATGATGATATTTTGAAAATATACGAAAACAGGAATCATTATTCCAAATACTTAAACTGTAGACCTCCTTGTGAAAGGCAACGTCCAGTGAAGTACTTTCACCTTACCTATTTCTGCCGCCAAGCAGTAATGTGAGTGGCACTCAACTGCTATGGACAGGCGTGTCACTTACCACCAGGTGCACGACTTGTTCGTCCCGCATCATAAAACTAATGGGATTTTCACTCTAAAATGACGATATGTAAACATCACCTGCTTTATCTATCTCAAGTTACAAAAGGAGTTCCATTTGTTTTGTCGCCATATTTCATTTAAAGGATTGTGCACGATATCCACCAATTTATCTTTTATCCTCGATACGATTTTAGCTTACCTATTTCCACTATACATTTCGTATCTTCCTTAATTCATGAAAGAGGAAACTGTCCCATATCTATCATGTGAAAATAAATACACTTCAATACATACCTTAACTTCCAAACGTTCGTTATAGAGCGGTTACACATGGTGTCTTTTAACAGCGATTCAAACGCGATGCAGTCGCAAATGCGCGATTGCATCGCTGCACTTGGGATTTATAGGCGATTACATCGATTCAATCGCGCGTTTGTATAGTTGCAGATACAATCGCCCATAACTCGCAAGTGTAGCGATACACGCCGTGTGTAACCACTATTAGTCGTGCTAACAAAATAGGTATCTACCGTATGACCAGATTAAATTATTTTTTGTTTTTGGGTCAACTTCTATATTATACTATGGTGTGAAAACTGTGGTGAATATGGAAGGATACGTAAACCTTTGAATTTTTCTGAAATAAACTGATATGATATCGGCGACACCCTTTTTACTGTAGACGCTATGTTGGCGTCTGTTTTGACGGTTCTAGATACTTTTTCGTTCCAAT
>NW_020653854.1:2051686-2078537 GCF_003589595.1 Hyposmocoma kahamanoa | reverse complement strand
TTATGCTAAAAAGCCTTTTACGGTGTATTTTGGGTCCGTTCCCACGATTTCTATCCATAAAGTTATAAAAGCGATCTTAACACATCGCGCAACGAATATGAAATTGGTTACAATTTAAATCTACACTTAAAGAATCAAAGGCTAACTTACACATGGCGCCGCAGCACCAGTGACGCGACTGCCATCCATGTAGCATGATCAACTGAAATCGTACATTAGTAGACGATTTTACGGCGCCGTGTATAATCACCATTACAGTATATTTTTGTATACATTGGCGTTCTGACATTACTCAGTCGTTTCCCTTTATAATGAAATAATGTAAGACTGTCGATCCCAAAACGCTTTGCAACCGACTTCAGAAAAGGAGGAGGTTCTCAATTCATCTCATATTTTTTGTGTGTATGTTATTAGAATACTCCGACATCTGTGAACCAATTGCGGTAATTTTGTGTTGGAGATGAGATGAGGGGTATATAAAATTTTCCACCTCTGAATTATCACTCGCAAATAAGGAGATGAATCCGGTTTATTGAATTTCACATACATTCCGTTAACCGATGTAATGCCAATGAAAATAAAATATTATGGTAACCTGGAGCTGACGTGATGATGGAAACGCCAGACAGGTAAGAGGAACTCAACAGTATACCGCAGCTACTTTTTTACTACTAGATTAGGATTAGTTTTGACGAGGATTTAACAAACATAGCGGAACAAAACGGATAAGCAACCTTCCGAGTTCGATTTTTTGTTTTAAAAGT
Source organism: Hyposmocoma kahamanoa (assembly GCF_003589595.1). Lineage (NCBI taxonomy): Eukaryota > Metazoa > Arthropoda > Insecta > Lepidoptera > Cosmopterigidae > Hyposmocoma > Hyposmocoma kahamanoa. The sequence continues at coordinate 2,077,773 of NW_020653854.1, read as the reverse complement.
TATTTATGTTATTAAGTGTCTATGACGGGTCTCCAGAAGAGGGATAATTCCATAATTCACCATTCTAGTCTAATGTGGTTAGGACTTTACACATTTTCAATGGTATTGCAACGCATATAGAGCACATCAGCTAGTGGTATATTATAGTATATTTATGTCGTAATTACAGGAAGAAAATTTGATCAGGAACTTCTGCAGGGCACTTAGTTTTTATTTTAGGAAATACTTAAATGTCAATATGCATTGGTTGGTTGTTAGCATCTATTTCCAGCTGCTATGCCACTACTGCCCGATACGGGAACACTGCTGTTTAATACTGCGCTTAGTGCAGACGACCGATCAGAACTCCCAATCTCAAATCTTCCAGTTCCAATAATAAATTTGATCTATCAAGACATCCTGCAGGATAAAGTGAAAGGAGCGACCCACTCTAGCTACCCGCGCGTCTTAAGCACAAACGTTCAGCTAAAGAAATTTCTCAAGGTCATCGACTTCAAGTACACTGGGTTTGTGATTTGAAGAACTAACCCGTATACAACACCGGTATAACTTTCCGATATATATGGATCAATCGGGCCGAGGAAGCGCGGGTTGTGATAGCCAATACTGGACACGGGGGACATGCACAGGCCACCCATCTTGCTGATCTCCCGGAGGCCGTGAGAAGAATGATAGCACTTGCTTTGGACTTTGATGCTGCTATACAAGCTGATACTGATACCGAGAGGTTTGGCAGTATTGGTATCTTTAGCTGTTGGATAAATAACAAAATAACAGATTAATTTTGGTCCGTTTTTAGGGTAATTAGTGGAACAACTTAATCAAAGTTGATAGAAAATTTATAAACCTTTAGCAAATTATTCTGAGGGTTTAGGAATCATTACACACAGGAAGTGAAATTATTTTTTCGGATCTAAACCTCGTATATTTGTTTTTCAAACAAACCAAAATTTCGGGCCCTTTACAGACTCACAGTTGACTGAGATGGTAATGTTATCAACCAGTTATGTCTAATATTAACGCAAACCACCTATTTTTTTCAAGTGTAGTTACAAAAGGACTCGCATCAACAGGATGCATATGGTCATGAACGCATCTTATCTTTCTCTATGAAATCCCAATTTTAAATTGTTATAATGCAAAGTCAATAACAAACTAAGCTTTAATCATATGTGGCATATGGCTAAATTTAAAACTGAAATAAATTTTGAGAAAAGGATGCCTTACCTGCTTTGAAAACTCAATGCAATCTTTTGCAGGTCCTGAAATATTTTCCAAATAACATATGGCAGTAAATAAGGACTGAATAACTTCCGAAGACTTCCCTTTGGGATCTTCCAAAACGACACCGTCCAGTCGATTATTGTAAACCTTCTGAGCAAATGGTAATATGTCTCTTCGTTGATTTCCAGCATATTCCTCTACAATGTTAGCGTTGTAGAAAAATATTGGTTTGTGTGTCTGAAAAAAGGGATTTCTGTCTTAACGAAATAAAGTTACTCATTAATGATAATATTTTAATCTACCTTCAACGAACCTCTTTGCAGATCTTTAAAGCGCTTGGACAGAAATCAAGGTTTCTTCTCTCTATTTCATCTTCATTCACAGAATCCACTATAACTCCATCAACAACCTACATAACGATAAAATTTGAGCTGGATTAATGTCTAAAAAAGTTAATATAAAGCTGTGGATAAATTATCACTCTAACACCTTACTGATCTCAATAGACCATCAACTAGCAGTAATATTAAGTTAAACAGCTTGAAGCCCATATATAATGGTAGATAATCAAAAATTGATTCCAAAGAATTTAGAAACTAATATTAAAGAAGTGATAGCAGTAAAATAGTAGCAGTAGAGCTCCTTGTGTAAGAGTTCGTCCAGGGAAGTACTGCTACCTTACCTATTTATGCCGCCAAGTAGTAGTGTGAGCATTATTACGTTCCGGTTTCGTAGGGTAATGTGGTAATGGTGAAATTACAGGCACATTGATCTTGTCAACTTAAGTCTCAGGGCGTCGGGCGCAACGGCAGTGCCCCTTAGGTTTTGTGATTTATGATGGCACTCCCACTATTACGGAAGGTTACTTAGTTATTATTAAAAAAGTAACTTTAACTATTACAGAAATTAAGCGATCCATATCTTCAATGTACAACTCCGCAATCCAAAGAAGAATAGGTGTGTTGGGAACAATTTTTGCCTGCCGTTTCTTAAATTCAATAACGTCTTGACGTTTCATTGCATCCTTTAGAATTATAATATCAACCTGAAATTTGAGGTTAATGTTAGCCTTAAGAACCCGGAGCATTGGTTTGATTTGTAAAAAAAAACAAATATACGCTATTTAGTTAATTTCATATCCAATGCACAGTGTTTACTATAATAATTTTGATATTTACTAATCGTTACTTTTAGAAGATTTCTGATTACATTTATATTAGATTGCTGGAAAGACATAGCCTCCTCTGTTTGTACTTGTTTCAATTGTCTATAGTAGTAGATTTAGTCCCTTAAATACAACTTGGACATCCACGTGTTAAGTATCCTTAGCTAGTGACAAAGCTCCTTTTTTATTGCAATTTCAATGACTTACATTTTCATCACATTCAGCAGGATCGTTCAAGGATATGGTAATGGACAGAGCTATAGGCCTGTAGTGTATCATTTTCTGCATCTCTTGCAACTCTTTTATGGCATTTTTAACGTTTAGTAAGTACATTTCATCGTGTACTGTTAGATCTACGTTGAATATTTGTATACCGCAACCCCATAACGAGTAAATTTCATTTGCCGTCAGATCTTTACCTAAAATCAAGCATGGGAAATTCTAACACATTATAAGCTTTCTTCTTTTTCATATGTGGTCATCACGGAGTAGTATGTTTGTTTGGGGCTAATGTTTCTCGCCTCGCTTTGACCATCTCTTTCTGTTGGAGGAGAACTTTCCACGCAGCCTATTGCCCTCTACTCTACTTTCCATGCCGAGACGTTTATAAAGTCAATATTCCATCTTGAAATCTGACCATAACTTCAGAATGAGAGATTTACGAGGTTAGATACCGCTAAATTGGTACTACACTTCTTGCGCCTGATTTTATTTAAGTACTTCATCATCTCTTATTATTGACAGACCAACTTCACCCACTGCTGGGTATAAGCTTCCTGTAGTTGGTGCCGTTCACCACGATCTAGCGTTAGTCCAGCCATCCACGGCCATCCCACCATCGACAGACCACGACTTTGACGATTTCGTCTACCTATCTTGCTGCAGGACGACCCACGTTTCTGTAACCACTTCTTGGCCACCATTCGATTGTCACTTTACTCCATAAATCATCATCAGTGATCGGAATAGGTTGAGTTTACTTATCTAAACATCGAGGAATAGAGACAAAATGGAGATACCTTACGACAACATTATCTTGTCCCAGATGTTACGGGATTCGGCAAATCACTACTGTACATAAAAAAATGACGTTATTGGGAATACGAGGTAGTCTATAATAACCTTGTTTACTTGTTAGCCAGAGGCCTATTATTTCATTCTCTTCCATAGGGTCTTAACTGAAAATCAGTGCTGGGAACGCGTTGCGTTTTCCAGCAAATACTGAGTTTGTGACCCTTTTGTTACCGCGTCTGGCACCACACAAGGTATCTCAATATTTAGTCTTCTTTTTATTACTTGTGTGAATAGTTCCTGTTTTAATTTTATAAAATTTTTATATATACATTTTTGTTTTGTGTTTGTTTGTGTTTTTGTTTCGTAATTATTTATTAGGTTTTACGTTGAATGTTTTGATCGTGTTTTGTTTTAGTTCTGTTTTGTTCCGTTTTCTCTTTTTTTTTGTCTTTTGTCTTTTGTGGTGTCATTGTGGTAAACAAATAAATGTATTTTCTTTCTTTCTTTCTTCCTTTTTCTTTCTATATATTTAATTATGACATGAAAGTCAGATAGTTAAAACGTATGCCTAAAACTACACGAAGAGTGGATCTGATAGTTTTAGGATCCCGTGGGAACCATAAATCAACAGTGTGTTTGAATTACTTATCTTGTTCTAATTACATGTATTATTCCGAAAAATTGGTGGTCGCAGCAACTTATCGCAAAGTTTAGATAAATAGTCCTACCTATCCCAAATACTGTCAATTTTTAATGCAATTAAGCCTGAATTACTGAATACCAAAAAAAAATCCGGGACGTAAAATGTTGTCATAAGGTAGTGTCCATTTACTCTATCTATTCCGATCTCTGATCATTAGCATACTACACCTTATATGTACTTAATATTGTTATATTTATTACTAAACAGTAATGTATAGCTCAGAGTACTTACGGCAGTTAAACATAAAGCCAGTAGAGGCAATAATGATGTCCTTACTAATCTGAAACAGAAATGTTTGCGTAAACCGAGCGATGTGCATAATAATAATAGTAAATAACTGGTTCATTCCAGTTCGCCTTGCTAGCAAATTGAGGCGGTTGGATTTATGTGGCGTATCGCTTCCAGCACTAATGCAAAAAGCAATCCTACTCGATTCGACACGTATTTTCGCCGGTTCGTGAACCTGAGTCCCTGACCTCAGTCGACTGTGCCGTTGCCGAGCAATAACGCTTCTTCCATTTAGAAACTCAGAAACAATATTTTAGGCCAATGGAGAAATTAAAATAGATACTCCAATTAATAATAATAAATTAATTTCAGGTTACTTACAAAACTAAAAGTCATTTTAATCTATGTCGGAGAAAAAAACAAGAAATCAATTACTCACTTCATTATAGGATTTCAAATTAAATATCTTGTTAATCCACCACACCATTTTTAGGTTTTGGCAACCACTAATCAGCCACCGAACCAACGTGAATTTCAAAATGTTATTTGAAAGCTTCGTTTCTTTACAGGTGCCATTTTGAAAATCGTGACATCAATTATTGATAGGTATTAGGTACAAATTAAATAAATAGATACAATGTTTTCTTAATTAAAAACGTAAACATATAAATTCCCATGAAAGTTATGAAAACTGCAAAATTCGTTGCAATTTCTTAAGTGTATTCGAACGCAAGGATTCGAATGTTAAATATCTCAAAAACTCCGAATTGTAATCTAAGTTTGATTTAAGCAACCAAAGCCTACCCAAAATTTAACATAACATCCAAAAAATTACAATCTTATGATCTAAACTTAATGAAATATCGCAAAAAACACCTGAAAATATTTTAAACCGCCACTTCACTAGCCACCTTAGCCCGTTTACGCACTGCTTCCAATTCGTATTCGTTCCAAATCTGAGACTATACAAATCTAGAAAACTCAGACCAAGCAAATGTCGCTTGTGCACTAATTCCGATTCTAATCCAATAAAATACGAATATCACTATTTCTCGGATCCCCTTAACCCTTCCAAACCGGAACGCAGTAAAGCTCATATTGTTCCTTGGCGGCAGAAATAAGGTAGCAGTACTTCCCTGGACGAACTCTTTCACAAGGAGCTCTACTGCTACTAGGAATTTGCTATAAAATTAAATATAATTTAATTAAAAGTACAATTTATTAAAACCTATTTTTTTTTAATTAAAATTAAAAAAGACTGCCATACAAAACTTAGTGCTCCAAAAAGTTAATATAGTCGCGATTTGTAAACCAACAACTCGTGGTGACGTGGTGGTAAGTAGTTGAGGAGTTGAGTAGTCTGCATATTCTCCTAGTTACAGCATCAGATTATTGTAATATATTCATAATTATTGTAATGTATTCAGCATTCTATTATTGTAATGACATCGAATTTCCATAGTATATTAAGTTTCAAGTCGATCGGACTAGTGGATGTAAACTTTATTTAAAACTAGCTTCAAAAAAGTATTGTATTTTTTTTGTACGTTTTTTTGTACGATATTTGTGGAACGATTTGGAGGATTCTTTTCTTGTTACAAAAGGAGTACCTTAGTAGGGGCCCATTGGATATAAGGACGATCTTAGCACTACGCGCAATGGATATGAAATTAGTAACAGTTGAAATGCACGCATAAAGAATGTTACAGTATGTTTTGCGTACGTTAACAATATTCCATTATTTTCCGTTACTACTATCCATTGCCTAAGTAACATACGAATGATTGAAAACAAACGATCCCAAAATGCTTTTTAACGGCTTCGAAAAAGGAGGAGGTTCTCAATTCTTCTGTACTGAGGGGAAAATAAAGGAAAGAGAAGTAGATCAAGAATAGCATTTAATAAACAAATAAAAGTGGACAAAATGAGCATCTATAAACAGTTTAAGTAAACACTTTAACTGCGTAATTATTATAGTATCTAGTGTTCATTTTTTTATTATTATTATCAAGTGCCAGGACGAACAAGTCGTGCGCCTGATGGTATGCTACACGCCTGTCCATAACAGTTGCAGTGCCACTCAGAGCTTTATATCGCAAAGATCCGAGGGGCACTGCCACTCCGTCCGTCACCCTGAGACAAAGTTGTCAAGTACCATGTGCCTGTATTTTCACCAGCACCCTTACCCGGACCGGAACGCAGTAATGCTAACATAACTGCTTGGCGGCAGAAATAGGTAAGGTGGCAGTACTTCCCTGGACGAACTCTCTCTACTGCTGCTAAAAAACTGCTTCTTTCTTTTATATGACATTACCTACTCACGAACTACGACTCCTGGAAAAATTCAATTTATGGATAAGTACTGGTATATACAGGCATATGGGGCTTGTCTCGAGGTGGCGGACGCAGTGGCAGTGCCCGATTTACAGCTCTGAGTGGCACTGCAACTGTTATGGACAGGCGTGTCGCTTACCATCAGGCGCACGACTTGTTCGTCTCGCCAATTATTATATTAAAATATAATCTCAGTACAGAGTACTAAAAAAACTGAGCTCAAAAGTTCGTAGAATTACATCTACACAGAAAAACAGGAATTCTATTAATAAGAAAGAACAATTTCTCAAAATATTTGCTAATTCTGAAAGAATATTTATTATAAGTAATAAAATATTATCATTACAAAAATACTGCTTATCTTTTTCTAATACAATTTTACTCTTAACTTTATTCTAACTTTTAGACAAATACGTTCACTTCAAAATTTTATTTCATTGCTAATCAATTAATTGGATATTACTTACATCAAGAATTTTTTACCTCTTACATCGAATTTAAATAATCTTAAATGAATTCAAAATTTCTTGGGTGTATTTTAAGACAATATACTCTTGGACAAAAAAAGAAGTGTTTTGCTATTCAGATTAAATAATATTCTAAATTCTAGAGTATATTGTTTAAAGCAACATTTCGTTGCGTTTTCATAGTCAATGTTGTCGTGACATGTCGCCGAGGACGCACGCGGTAACGATTCCTTTTACTTACTTGTGCTTGTAATCATAAAAATCATAAACAGTCTTTTTACCAAACGAACAATACTTAGTATCGCTTTGTAATTTGTTAGTGTGTTCTTTGTAGTCATAAATTAAGAAATTGGGTTTCAGCATGAAATCATACTACACTTGTCGTGAAACAAGCATAACTTTAACATGCAATTAGTTCTATCGCGCCACTGCTAGATGGCATTAGTTGTACTCTGAAACGCACTATCGTTTTGTTAACTTCAATAGTATAAGTCATCTCATATGTTTTGAATAGGTAATTCCATATAGATTGACGGCTCCCCACAATAGCCCAATTCATGAAACAGGTATCGTGGAAATACTTCGACTCTGCTCCTCACCACCCCAACCCCCTCGTGGTGGCTGCATCTTCTTACGACCCCCTCAGGGAACAACCCCACCGCGTATATAGGACCCGTCGGCCAAGGGAAGTCCTCAACGACCCTGACGACCTTATCACTCTCGCCACTTTGAAGGCCAACCAGATCGCTAGTCAGTCCCGTCCCTCACGCGCCAACCGTCCTCGCCGGCGAGGTCGTCGAGCCCCTCATTTCAGCACGTACAGTGGTAGATTCTCTCCTACAGCACGCCCTTCTGGCGGAAGTATCCAGTAGCGCCCTGAGCCGAGGTCCGTGCCCACTTGGGCGCCCTCAGGCCCGCTACTTAGCTTTAAGTTTATTTTAGGGGTTATGAGCCTTCAGCTCGCTCTTTTTCTCCGGTGGCGCACTAAAGGCCATCAGCGGCAAAATATCCTTAAAAAAAAGAAGACGTAATACTATCTACCGCTGCAGCATTTATATGGCACAGAACGGCTCTCAAGTGTTTGAGACGATTCCGTCCTATTTCTGATGCTATAAGGTTTGGCACTGCACTGTGTGCTTTCACGCTAGTGGAACATACTTGTGGGTCCAAAACCCTGTAAATTTACCCTTTTTGATATGATACGCCTTTCTACCCTGTCGTCTCAATTCGTCGTACAACCCATTCGTTGACCAGCGTTACACACTTAAGAAAACATAAATTTTCAGTGAAATAATTAAGTACCTCTCAATTTTTCATTCTTTTTTTCAAGTCAAAATCAGAAATTTCTAATAACTAATAAATATTTTGTTGAATCTAGAGTAGCTTTATGACTTAGGTAAATTAATTTCCTGTTAACATTAAATATTTCTATCTTGTAACTAAAATACACTTTTGAGACGTTTTTTTACTATCATCAAGTAATTATTCTCTAAAGTCTAGAGGGGGAGGATCGTTTTCTTTTGTCTTCATAAAAAGAATTTTGTCTCTTTCTAAGTAATCTGTTCTTACCGTGTATTTGCCAAGTTTTGTTGAAATCGGCAACCGGAAACATTGCAACTATTGTGGACAGGCGTGTCGCTTACCACCAGTCGCACGATTTTTATGTTCTTGTCACTTGATATCACCTTTTTACACCTACTTTAAAGAGAAAGTGATTTCGAAAATAAAAACAAAATACACCTCAGTATTCATGAAGTTAAGGTTCTATTTACGTAGGAAATTATTAGATACAAATTATATCGTTTTATGAAAGGCGATGTGGTTTCGCCCATCACATCGTATAGGGAAGAGCTCTTCAATTTATGTACGTAATTAAGTGGAGTTTGCGTTGGAGCCGACGCTCGGCACTTTCCAACGGTAAATGAAATTTACGTACGCCTCCATCTTTTGAACGGAGCACTGACGGCCTGAGGAAAAGGATATCTCTTTATACAATATTTACTCAAATTTCGATTTACTTTGTACTGTTCTTTGACCTGCAGAAACTTCATCTTTACGGCCGAGAGCATTAGGTGTTAATTCAATGTACATAACCTTTGTACTATTAAGTTTTTCTTTTGTGAAATGTTAAGATTATTTATACACAGATTGGACATATAAAAAACGTTTTTCGACCTGATGGTACTTGAACCCATGACCACGCTGTACCGTAGCGCTGCTCTAACAAACTGAGCTTCAGGTCAAATTAACGAGTTGTCGAAATTCTCCAGTGTTTTTTATAGATCTTTGTACTAGTTTTCAGCATTTGGCGCCGCTAGTGGCATCTAGTAAGAGATTTTGGAGCCGTCTTACGGCAGCTTTCGGAATGCCTAGGCAGTCTTGGGGCTGCTTCGGCAGCCTTGGGGATGCTGCAGCAGCCTTGAAGGTGCTTCGGCAGCGTTGAGGATGCCTTGGAAAGCCGAGTGCGACTATGCGGGTATGCAGGACGACAGTAGGCATGCACGCACCACCTATTGAAAACAGCGATTTTCTTATGAAATTTCGAGGTAAGTTTGTATTTTTTTCTATCGCGTAAATCTTTAGGAATCGTGTTTTCACAACATATACTAATCAGTGTATATCCTTAATTGTACTATATATTTTTTCAAAGTGATTGGTTATAGGAAATGAAACTATTTTTCCGGATTTAAATCGCGTATATTTGTTTTTTCAAACAAACCGACGTTTCGGGCCCTTTACAGGTCCCATGGTCACGGTTGACTGAGGTGGTACAGTCTTCAACCAGTTATGTCTAATATTGATGCAAACCACCCTATTTTTTCACTATAGTTACAATAGTTATTAATTAAATACCTTATTTTTAATTTTACAAAGAAAACATTCCAATTTACGCTACATTAAGTTTTACAAATTATTTTATTGAATGAATTTTTTATTAAGTTTAATTTATTATTAATTATTAATAGAAATTAGAATAAATTAAAACATATTAATTAGTACTGCAGTCTTATGTCTGTTTGGGATTTTTCATTAGAGGAAATACTGGATCCCAAACTGGTGGTACGGATTGTGATTGATTCAACTTTTTCACTGTTATGCGTTAATCAACCAAAGGCATTTCAGGTAGTATAGACTCTTAAGGATACCACGTCGTATACCGTGATATAATTGCCATCAGTGCACACTTGAATGTAGGGATGCCGAATGATCCCGTCAGTGGGCACCGGGCCTAAGTATAACTAATTAAAATGTATCCTTTTTACTATAAGAAATTTTCACTCTAAATCTAAAGGAATATATGACTTAATTCTATATTATATGTGTAATAAATACTCGGTGCAATAAAGCCACATCTGCAAAATTGCAACTTTTCAGGAGATAGTTAAAGAATCTTCGAACGAAATTAGTCCATATTTTTTATGTTTTTGTAAAAATTTCTGCGTGGCAGAGCTGTTTGGCCACTGAGGCAGTTAGATTGTCCCGTCACTAGGTGTCATAAAAAAATTCAAACAAAACAAATAATAAAACGAGTACATGATACCTGCTAAGTTCACCAAGCTCCCAGGATGATGTTCGGTGAATCTAGCAAGCAGATCGGAGTCTCACCTATCTCCTATAAATTTAAGAACCCTGTTTGAGCTCTCTAGCTCTCTGAGCAGGCAGGGTGACACCTTTTTTCGCATTAATGCGTAAAAATTCTCTGCGCTAGCGCCGGCAAATATGCCTGATGCACTGCAGTAGCGAAGAAGCCCGAACAGAGCCCTGAACACATGGTTATACAAAATGCGTAAAGAGTAAAACTGACCCATAGGCTACTTGTGTCGAATATCTGGCAGTATGCTTTAAAAAACGTGAAAATAGGAGAGTTTTAAAATTTCACATTTCCACGTGACTTTTTTCATGTACTATCTTCATGCTTTTGACATTGGTCAAAATATGCATCACTCGTGGAAGAATGGCATAAGTGGGGTGACTTCAAAAATGTTTATTGCTCCATTAGATACAGAAATATATAACCCACATCCTCTCCAATTCCTGTAACTATATTTTTATGTATCTAATGGAGCAATAAACTTTAAATATTCCATATTTGTGTTGTGAATTAAATTGCTATCTGTTTACAAAAACCGCTTAGAGTTTATAGCTCAAACGCCTTCGCAAGGCTTTTAGTCCTGGAACGTAGAGAAAAGGGTGCCCGAGACGCTGACTCCGTTCAATTACCTTTAATAATCTTCGCCGAAAAAACGATATTTATTTCCCTCTACCAAGATGTCGGGCAGTTAAATTCTTTATACTTTTACAATATGCATGTACAAACATTTGGAAAATATCGTAAATTTTGGTATAACACCATTGACTTACAAATAAATGGACGACGGGTCTAATACAAAAACCACGAAAAAAATGTCCCAAGTCAACCTATTTAAACGTAGTGACATGTAAAGGAATGTGAAATAGCTAAAACGTCGAATTTAAATTGTAATGTCATTGCAGTACTGTCTAATTTTGCTTGCTTCGCTGTCAGTCGAACAAACGAAGACTAAAGCGTGAATGATGCTCTGTATACGATTTTAACGCCCTGTAAGTTCGGACACTTTTTAGAGCGGACCCGACGTCCATATAATTGTAAGTCAATGTATAATACAGTCAAATGATCATTATGTCAAAAGTGTTATTCTCATATCATGTGTTAGCCTTTTGTAATTTTAAATTATACAATGTATTCATTATTATCTTTCTTTAATTGTTTAATACGTTTATTAACAATCGCCTTGAAGATAATGAGTATAGTTGTTGATTTGAACAAGTCATGAGTATAGGGCTTAATAGTCATGTGATTTTAAATGTTAACGTTTAAGAACTCAAAATCAAATAATCATTTATGATTATGAAAACGTCATTTTTTAAGCTACTGCTCGTTCACTACACAGACCTCCCTGAGAAGAACGAGCAATAAACTCTCGGGATTGTTCTTTTCAAATAAACTTAAATGCTATAGAATACATTTTGAATCATATTTTTGCTTTTCATGCATCTTTATCTAACACGTAGTATACAATTTTGTAATATAACTTTTCAATTAAAATACTTTCAATGTAAGTTTTAAATTAAAAAAGTGTTTAGGAAATGATAATGTTAATATTCTCCGGAATCTTATTGTAAAATCGTATACAGTTCCCCATAAAAGAATCGTATACCTTGGTTAAACGAAATCGTGGTAAGGTTAATTATATATATTAATTATTAATTTAATGTACAAATGTTTAGTCTAATAAGTGTTGAGTATAGGATTTGATTTGTTGTTTTACTGTTGAGTAGTGGGGTACTAGGGTAGGGGTAGTTAATAAAGACTGTGTGATATTTATAAGATATTTAGTTCTGTTGTAGATTTTTGGTTTGAAAATACTATTAAATTAATAGTGCAAGAGTGGTGTTTCTCATTTATTTCTTACATATGCAAGGCTTAAAAATGCACTAAATTACGTGTGTGTAAATTTAAGCGTAAAAAGTTGTCAACTAATGTCCTTCGTAGAATCTTTAAATCTCTCTCCTGCAAACTTATCATTTTGCAGATGTAGCGGGTGCGGTTTAGCAGGATAGAAGTAATTTTCTGACTTCCCTGGCGTAATGCAGAAAGTCAGAAAGAGAAAACGTTATCTTTAATTTCGTGAAGCGAGCTCCGCGAATGAATTTTCTTTGTGGAATAAATTAAATTTCAACTCTTAGCGCTCCTAAGCTCGTATTTTATATATAAACAGAGAAAATGTCAGACTACGGTCTGACGACTTTCCACATCCACTTTCCACATTCAATTGACAATCGTGTCAAGAGGCTTATTGGTGACTCGGAATTAGTGGAGGCGAAGCTGAAGCCTTGAACACCGCCGTAAAGTTGCCTGCTTGTCGGTATTTTACAGGATATATCACGGAGAGTGTGCGATGGAATTACACGATTTGATTTCGCCTTCCCCTTTCCATCACCGGGGGACTAGGCGTATGCTTGGGTTCCACCCCTATGTTGTGGATATTCCAAAGATCCGCACGAAGCGTTACGCTTCCACGTTTATGTGGCGAACGGCTATTCCCTGGAATAGTCTGCAGGCAGGGAATTCCCGCCTGCAGACTTGTTCCCTGAACGTTATAATTTGGGCCTTTTCAAGGTGAGAGTGAATAGGCATTATTTAGGTGTGCATGCTCTGTGAAATGGAGGTCAAATGTGTTCGTTAAATTACTCTGTAATATGTAGTACCACAACATTCTCGCCTCGTTCACATTATGTATAAATGCAGACAACTGTATCAGAGTAAGAGCGTTTACGTACTACGTCCTTTCCGAATCCGAGCAATGACGACGCGATGGTCCGAAATGTCACAGGGATCGTTTTATCTCCAGGTGTACAAGCGATATTCGTATTTTCTAGGATTCGAATCGGAGTTAGTGCACAAGCGACATCCGAAGTGGGTGGGTTTTCTGGATTTGTGCATAACGAAGCAAGCGCTAACGAAGTCACAATCCAGAACATAAAACCAGAATTTATTTGAGTGTCCTAAATTAATCCTTCCGGAATCGCACCGAGGACCTCAGGCACCCGGATTGTTAACGACCGAGCCATTGAGATCATCAAAAATTATAAGTATACTTTGTTATATTCAAATTCAAATCACCGTTATTTCATCTTGAAATTGTCATATTACTTAAATAATATAATTGATGTGCTCATTCCCTTGACAAGAATGAGCAAGAAACTCTAGAAGTTGCTCTTATAAATATACATTTGAATACATTTACAATACTTATTTGAAACATCTTAGATCGAGACTACCCTGCAATAGCTAAACGGGCCACTACCACGGATTCTTGTCATCCATGTACGCAAAAGCTGTATTACAACTTTTGATATCTTTAACTGCCTCCGTGGCCGAACGGTTACCATGCCGGACTGCCACGCAGAGGTCCCAGGTTCGTTTCCCGGGCCGGGAGAAATATTTGTATGCCTTACATTTATTTCTCTCGTGAGTTTGGGTGTAGTTTGTGGTTGTCTATGTGTGTGTCCATGGCACCCGCGACACAGGGTTTCCATAGTGCGGGGCTATGTTGAGTGTGTGTGCGTTATTTTATTTGTTTATTGATATAAAGTTTTTCTTTCACTACCTAGTTTTAAGCATCGTAAATGGCATAGAATGGCATAGAAGCTTATATATTGCCGCTTAAATTAATTCGTGATTTTGAAAAGACGACCGACAAGAACTGCTAGTTTATTTTTATTTCTCGTAGTGTTGTTACATCTGTCGCTATATTTAATTTTTTTTAAATACTATGCTTCTTAAAATAAGTAATGTTTTGTATGTACTGTGACGCTTATATAAGTATGTCAATCTCTTTACAATTATCTCTCAAAGACACTCCGGGGCCCAGATTGTAAATTGCTCTAACCGCACGTTTCTGCGGGACAAAAATCGTATTAATATCGGCGGCATTACCCCAACGCAAAATGCCGTATGTTCTAATCGTAGGTATAAGGCGCAAGGTCCCTTGGGGGGTACGTTAACGCTTTAATATTGCACACGAAGCGTCCTGGCAGACTGTTATAATGATGTAAAATATTCATCAGCCCTGTCTGGAGACCTTCTGAGTCGACTCCAGCCCTCAACTGCCTATTCTGGTGTTTTTGACGTTATTAATTAACATACGTATAATATATATAGTATTTTTGTATCTTTTTTTCACACGACTTGTCATTACCGGCAAGCGTGAGCAATTTTTTACCATTGTCATTACGCAGCCATGTCGTAGAGAAAAGAAAATTATATTTTTTTAAAGGTGTACGAAAACTCAACTACGCGTTAGGGACACCTTGTGTCTTTAGAACTCGTTCCGGGTTAAGTTAGATACTGGAAAAAAGGTTTTTTATTAACTTGCAATTATTTACTAGGCACTTCTTTTACTAGGTTGTCCTTTATGGAGAGGGTTTGAATCGTGGCTACGTTTGCACAATATATATAAAAGGAAGGGTTGTGACCGCGAATGCGATGATTTTCTTCATATCTGCGAGAGGAGGAATTAGAAATAAAGGTAAGGTACATGACGCCATAGAGATTAGAACTATCGATATATCAATAATATAACCAACCATAATATATATTATGATGATAAGCAACCTTGCTTCCGCTAGGCTACCACCGCTCACGACTTTTAATGGATTCAACTATTAAACTACATAACATACTACATTAAAATAGATTGAATAACCTCCCAAACCATTGACGTCTTTGATGTTATTTGAAATTAGAAATTACAATTTCTTAATGTAACGTAATGTTTTTTTATAATAAATACAAAGTGACGATGACGGGACGAACAAGTCGTGCGCCTGGTGGTAAGGGACACGCTTGTCCATAACAGTTGCAGTCCCGACGTATTGCAATGTCGTTGGTCTCGAAGGGACTGACTGTCCCAAATTTGAAATCAAATAAAATACGTCATTACTAAGTTATGTCCTAAGTCCATATCATAAAATTGTTATGCATTCTATTTCGAAAAGAAAGAAAATTATATTTATTCGGTTTCTATTGTATAACTAATGTTAAGTAAATCTTAATACCAAACATTGAGATCCAAAATGGTCTCCACTCATCATTTGTGGAAAACAACCTGGTAATGACACTCAGATGCAGAGAGTCAGAAAGCAAAAAAAATATTTTAAATTTAAAACATCGAAGTAAAACACTCAAGAATCGTCACTACCTCAGCTCGAATTAAGATTTTTCCCGTATTAAATCGATTCTATTGCGCGAGTCGATCGACAGGGACACTGGCTTTATTACAGAATTAATTTTTTACAAGCTAAATTAAGGCCATTTGAAAAAAGTGCATCGTGTGTTATACGTGTCCTATTTAGTTCAGTTGACATTAAAAATATCATTGGTATACGTAAACTACCTATTTAATGCAGCGATTTTCTTGTAAAATTTCGAGATGCGTTTGTGTTTTTAACTGACTTCAAAAAAGGAGGAGATTCTCAAATCGACAATCTTTTTTTTTGTATGTATGTTACGCGATAACTCCGGTATTTGTGAACCGATTTTCATGATTCTTTTTTTGTTGGAAAGGGGGTACTTCCATAGTGGTCCCATTTCATTTTGAAGAAAATCATCCACCTCTAAGGGCGGCTGTTCACGCATGAAGATTCATTTTTATAAATAGCGCCTAAATTTTAATTTAAGAGCAATTATTTTAATGGTTGATTTTGCTATTTCTCCAATTCAAGGCGTTTTTCTCACAATATACTTTGAGTAGTGCGAACCGATTTTTATTATCTCCAGTGTCAAGTCCTGTATAGAGGTGAACTAGGGGATATTTCAATAAAACTTAGCAAATAGATGTAATTCCACGTACTTTTGAGGTCGGTTTTTTTTAGTACCCTGTACTGAGATTCTCGAGATTCCTGTATTCTCGTATCGTATTTCACACCGTATACTAATCAGTGTATATATTTTTTCCTAAGTGATTAATTTAACACTTTCCGTGTTATACGGAGCCAATCAAGCTGAAAACATGAAAAACATACAATAAATCTTTGACGCAACAATAACGACATCGCAGGAGACAAAAAATCCGAAAAGTTTTCTGAATAAGGACAAACCAAACGAGATTAAAACAAAACACAGAATAAGAAGGCAAACAGCGGCGCTACGTTGAATTTTTGAGGGCCTCATGCGAGTGAGTGCATATTTTGGAGAAAATCCAGCGGCGCCGCGCGAAAAAATAATTTTCATTTACCTAACATTAATCCTATGTTCCAAGCTTCCAGTCGCCGCGTCGACAACCGACGTACCAAAATCTACATGATTTTCATTAAATTAAGAGATTTCTCACTGAATTCGTAACTCGCATTTGCGTTTCCTCGTTGTCGGCGTAGAATCATACATGATGTGTTAAAACTGAAGGTTTTGTGTAATTAAATTTTTAAATGAAGATATGAATGTGGATAGCAAAATTCGTACCATTTGGTACCAAATTTGTGCCATTACAAATGGAAGCCTAAAAATTATAATATATATATAAAATACATGAAACAATTATGTATATGTGATATTTTAGAACTCTCCTTTTTTTAATGACTCCTATTGACGGGACAAACTGACTACCTCCGTGACCAAACGGTTACCGTGCAGCTCAGAGCACTCTCACTGCCACGCAGTGGTCCTTTTTACTATTTTTTAAGAAATATTTATTTTTTTATAACACCAAGTGACGATGCGAACTAGTCGTGCGCCTCAGAGCTCTAGATCGTAACGATCTTACTCCTATCCATTGCCTAAGCAACGTACGAGCGATTGAAAACAAACATCCCAAAATGCTTTTTAACCGGCTTCGAAAAAGGAGGAGGTTCTCAATTCTTCTGTACTGAGGGGAAAATAAAGGAAAGAGAAGTAGATCAAGAATAGCATTTAATAAACAAATAAAAAAGGACAAAATGAGCATCTATAAACAGTTTAAGTAAACACTTTAACTGCGTAATTATTAAATTATAGTATCTAGTGTTCACTTTTTTAATATTATTATCAAATGCCGGGACGAACAAGTCGTGCGCCTGACGCCTGATAGTAAGCTACACGCCTGTCCATAACAGTTGCAGTGCCACTCAGAGCTTTATATCGCAAAGATCCGAGGGGCACTGCCACTCCGCCCGTCACCCTGAGACATAAGTTGACAAGTCCTATATGCCTGTAATTTTACCAGCACCCTTTCCCTTCTAAACCGGAACGCAGTAATGCTGACATTACTGCTTGGCGGCAGAAATAATTAAGGTGGCAGTACTTCCTTTGACGAACTCTTTCACAAGGACCTCTACTACTACATAACTTTGCTTACATTTATTTTTCTCGTGAGTTTGGATATAATTTCTACTTGTCTACGTGTGCCATGTAAAACGTGTGACATTCTGAACCCACATTGGGCCAGCGTGGCCAACTGACTATGAGCTAAACCCTCACCAGTACTGGGACCAATAATGAATGGATGACGACGGTGAGGTCCGAAGCATGTGGTTGTTTATGTGTGTGTCCATGGAATCTCCGATTCAGGGTTTCCCTTGTGCGGAACTATAAGAATGTCCATAAAAAAGTTTTCAGTTTCTAGTAGGTAATTGCTTATATTTTATTCTTAAGGGTTTGTTTGTTTTTCATATGGAGCCATGATGACATTGTGACGAATATTTTGATGGATTTTTTTTTCCGACGATTGCAGACTTAGAAGGACGGGAGGAGAAGATGGACTACCGGCTTGGATAGATATGACAAACTTACTTTTTATTTTTCATTTGATGGATATATTGTCCTGTGTGTGTGCATAGTTCGTGGTCATACGCCCAGATGAACAAGAACTGTCTGCAATCAAGGGAAAATATATTTGTTTAATTATTAGAAATCCTCCATATGATAGATCGCCATGTCATATTGGTGTTAGGAAATGTTTTTGTTAGGATAATTTGCGTGTTGTTTTAATTTGTTCAAAGAAAGTAAGAAAATTAGGTGGAACGTGGATAGCCGTAGGACGAGTACTAAGGCAGTTGGGAAGTCAATATTGATGTTCCCCAGTGGACGTCCGATGGGTGCTCAAGCCTGTGTCGACGTTGTAGCAGCGTGCACGTTGAAGATAGTTTAGTGATGCATTTAGGAAGTTCTAGTAGTGATGTCTAAAGATTTGTTAGAAACATTCAGCCAAGCTAGGGTAGCTGAAATAAAAAGTCAGAATTTAGATAGGTTACCTAAATAGCTAGGATAGCTAACGAATAATTATATTTTGAATTGTTTGATTAGGATGTGGTCCTGGTCTGTCTTTTTAGATAGGTTTTTGGCAGACTAAAGCCGCAGCCTCCTCGGTGGTTTGCTTGTTCGTAAGGTAGAAGCTTCCGAGCAGCGTGTGGCTAGCCTATAGTGAAGGCTGATCACTTATGTAAGTTGCCTATCATAGATAGGACACCAGCTAGGGATGACTCCAACTCCACCTTCTTCGCCATACGTTTAAGGACCTCAACATTCGTGACTTTGTTCGTCCACATACAGTACCTACCTTCTATTTTCCAAATAGATATCGAAGCTGTAGGTCCAGTCCCGTTGCGCATTGCACAACTAACGATTGCCACTACTGTATGTACAATCAACATTACCTCAAGCCTTTTCTACTTTAGTTTGAATATTGCCTCCAGCTAACGGAACAAGATCCGTCAATGTGTAGCTTGACGTGATGCCTTCTGTATTTTAACAGTCGGTACATTATATCGCACTGCTATTAAAATAGTGTTGTAACTCAAAATATGTGAAATTCAAGATTATGCTATTGCTGAACGTAAAACTTGAATCTCAACACGTCAATACAATCGTCGTTAAAATATTGTGAGAAATAATTAAGTTTTTGTGACCTAGGACTGAACAAAATAGCCCTTACTGAAAAAATATGAAATAATATTTTGCCTTTTATTTTTAAATAGGAAATTATGCCAACTAAGCAACGGATCTCACGAACTCTTCCATGTATTTCTTGTAGATCTTCGTTTGTGTTTTTAACGACTCTTTTGCCGCACACTTAGTTAGCAAAGCGGCTGAGTCAGTCGTGCGCATGGGCCCTGTAAAGGTTCCGAAACGTTAGTTTGTAAAAACAAATATACGCAAATTAGATCCGAAAACATAGTTCAATTTTGTACATTTCTAATTATATATCTTTTAAATATAATTCATTATAATATATAACATAGGTAAAAACAACCTGAGGGTACGTGTGCGTATACGAATAACAGCCAGTTTATTTCGATTTAGTACACATCCGTCAGATTTCTCTTTCGTCATATCATTTCTTTATTCCGTATAGGTCAGACATTTGTTGCTGGTGGATTCCTTGTACGTCGGATTCCGCTTTCGTCACAAATAGTTTTTTTTATGAACACTCTTCGAATTTCGCCTTTGTCATAAGTTGTCGGTTCTTTTTATGTGAAATTCAGAATGGCGGGTGTATCTTAACGATTATGAAAGGTATATTATAATAAGGAGATAAATTTCTGACCTATACGGAAAAAAGAAATGATCTAACGAAAGAGGAATCTGACGGATGTGTACTTAATCCATATGACAAAAGCGGAATTTGACGAAAGTGTCGTTATTGGTTGTCCACATTCGTCATTCCTGACGAACCTGAACTGAAATCATGGTAAAAACTATTTCTGATGAAACTCGAATATGACGGCTGTATACTAAATCTTTATTTCATTATTCGTATACCCATAGTATGATTTGCCGTTCATTGAGTTACTAACTCGCGTAACAGCGCTTCGCAACTTCCACTAGCCAACAAATAAATATACAAAACAAAGCACACACATATATAAGATGCCGTATGACTTTATAAACACGGCGACGCAAAAGTTCGAAACAAGTTTCGTTTTTTCAACAACGTTTGTCATAAAAACACAAAGTCACATCAAATAAACAAACAGGTCTCAGTCCCAAGAGGTCCTACAGGATTACTTATTAAGCAGATTACCCGAAACGTAGTGTACTGGCCACAGTGTACCAATTTTACATAGTAAGCCAACTCCGACTTTTCTTTTTTGTGATTTGTGGTAGAGTTCTAGGTGGTAAGCGACACGCTTACACATAATTGATACACATAGAGGTGCACTATAACACAATCGACAGTATCATCATCTTTATTAATGTTTTATACGTGCTGGGAACGGCTCTCTTCTGATTATGTATTACTTATTTATTACTATATTTTTTTTAAATTTATTTATTACATTTAAAGCACTAAAAAAACAAAACATTCCAGTATAACATAAACTTCACTAAGTTTTTCCGTACACCGCTCATTCGTCGTACAAATAATTTCTACGTGTAGTGTGTGCGTCTGTACTGCTGCGTGTGGACATTCCTCTAGTGTGCGTGAGAGTCGTTAATAAAGGGTGTCACTAAACCTTGATCCTTGTATGTACATCCCACCGCTGAACACGAGTCTATTCTAATAATAATAATAATAATTTTGTATTTATTTGTTTAATAACCATTAAACAAATAAATACACAATTTTATCAGGCAACACCTAACGTCTGGGTCATTGACAATGTTAGACATTGACTAACAAAGTTTCGTGTATAACTATCATAAATACATCAGTCCAAAATGCGATAACTCTGAGACATGTCAACAGCGTTCGGAAATGTTCGCCGTTTCTGAGTTTTCCCGATTTTCAGTCTTAGTGAACTACATTTGATACAAGTGTCATTTATGCTTGCTTTTTAGAAGAAAACGCTGATGGAATACACCATAATGTTTGCCATCGTGGTGACAAGATTATCCAACCAACGTACGAATGTCGTGTTAGTAGAATTAATAAACATTCGTCAATAAGCTATCTAAACATCAAACACCGACATCGTCAAAGTCATGATCTGTAGATGGATGAGAATTTTTTAAGATTGAGAAGGTGTTAAAATAAAATAACTTTATAAAATCGGACAGAGACGATCCACTGCATAATAATTACTCTATAGTGATAGAGGAACCGTCTGAGCCGAAACCTATTCAAGGCTCGCAGACGGGCGATGAATTTTTGAGAGGTCTTCACGACGTGTGTCGAGGCCGTCGACTGAAAAAGCTCTTTGGGGTTCCTTCAAAGACGGCCTTCTCGTGGCAAATAAAAAATACGTGGTCTCCAGCGCAACTGCACTTGAATTTACGAGCGAATGCGTGGTTTTAAGTTAGTGCTTTTCTTTTCTAAAATAAAATTCTGAAGTATCTTACTAAGCAAATTCTTCAAAAGGGCTCGTAAAAGACTTATTATATTTGATATTATAACTACAAACTTTTGACTGTCAGTGTGGGTTGTAGATAATGAAAGGTTAAGAATTTAGAAGCAATTTGGGCTACGAACTTTTGTAAACTGCAGCACGGTTTGCTGGAAAACGCTGGTTCGAATCCAGCCGGATCAAATGATTTTTTCAGTGTTCGATTTTTGTATTAATAATTATAACAAACTAGTAGAGTAATTTCACAAAAATATTGAATATCATGGTGAAACATTGTGACATTCAATAAAAACTAAAAAATTTTCTAATACTGGTTTTCGTGTAGTTATTTTTCGTTGCTCTAGTATTCATAGCCCCTTGGTTTTTCACCGTAGTTTAATATCCAGCAAGTATTGTGATTGTCTAGCAAATTATTATTCTTTCGATTACGGTAGGCATTTCAAAGTTAACGTTCGTAAAAGTTACCGCAGTTTCCTCAATTATAACTGGAGCGCACATGGGAATCCTCGTTGAAACTAATTATATGACCCCAAATACAAGGTAGCTGCTGTACATTGTTGAGGAGTTCACGTCGTCTGTCTGCCACTTCTATCATCAGAGCAGCTCTTGGTCACCATAACATTTTTTTTTTTTGGATTTAAATCTACATATTTGCCAAGTTTTATTAAAATCACTTAACTGAAAGCGGGTGAAATCTAAGAAACCGGATTCATTTTCATTTTCCACCCCTAAAAGTGGGACATATTTTAAATATAAATGAGGCCACTACTCAGGATCCCTTTCTAATTAAAAAAGACAGTCAGTTTACAAAATGTCAGACTAATCGCATAACACACACACACAATAAAATACAGTCCAATTGAAATCTTTTTTTGAAGTCGGTTCAAAATACAATTTCTTTTTGTAATAACCATGGTGTCATAGGCGTTCCTCGGGGAGAGGTTTTAGGGCCAAAGTTTACTAAGCTATACATTGGTAAACTGTAAATTGATACAAAAAAATCCCCGTGTAAAACTCCCGACACGCCCTTAGCGGGCTTTTTTTAGAAAAGGAATCGGCGCCACGAGGGATAATGAACTAGTGAGACAGACGTGCTGCGTTTTAATGCGACGAGGACTGTGACGGGATGCATTACTCCTGTGCATTGACTTCTATACCGTTTTTTTTTTATCTTTTTACTTTCAACACTCATATTTCGCAAGTCAACAACGTCTGGCGTTGGTTTGATGTTGTAATATGTTTTAACTGGTTTTTTACGTTAGTATATACTAATTTATTAATCACGTTTCTATTCCTCAAGGATCTAAAATTATTATGGCTGTTGCTAAGTAGGTATACATGTGTTTTATTATATTGAACAATGACTTACCTATTTCTGCCACCAAGCAGTAATGAGCGCACAGTATACTGGTTCTGAAGGGTAAGTACATACCTTATACTGGTGAAATCACAGGTACATGAAACTTGTCAACTTACGTCTCAGGGTGACGGGCGCAGTGGCAGTGCCCCTCAGATATTTGAGATTTAAGACTCTGGATAGCACTGCAACTGTTATGTACAGGCGTGTCGCTTACTACCAGGCTCATGACTACAACCGGTTACTGTAGTATGTTGATAATAGTATTGTTATATTACATCTCTCGCCAGGACTGGTAGCTGTAAAGGTACTAACTGGGTGATAAATCTGTCATAGATTTCTCATAGATGGCGCTACGACTAAAAAGTCGTTGAAAAACCAAATACAAAGACACGACGCAAGCACATAGAAAAAAAAATTCATGAGGTCCGTTGGTTCTTTCCGTGGCTTAGTTGGTATAGCGTCTGGCACGGTACGCAAGAATACGTCGGTTCGAATCCGACCGGATCGAAGGAATTTTTTCTGAGTGTTCGATCTTTGTATTAATAATTATAACAAACTAGTGGAGTAATTTCACAAAAAACAATTGAATATCAATTCAATAAAAATTTAATTAATACAGTGAATAGCGACATCTCTCGCCAGGACTGGTAGCTGTAAAGGTACTAACTGGGTGATAAATCTGCCATAGATTTCTCATAGATGGCGCTATAACTAAAAAGTCGTTGAAAAACCAAATACAAAGACACGACGCAAGCACATAGAAAAAATTCGTGAGGTCCGTTGGTTCGTTCCGTGGCTTAGTTGGTACAGCGTCTGCCACGGTATGCAAGAAGACGTCGGTTCGAATCCGACCGGATCGAAGGAATTTTTTCTGAGTGTTCGATCTTTGTATTAATAATTATAACAAACTAGTGGAGTAATTTCACAAAAAATAATTGAATATCAATTCAATAAAAATTTAATTAGTATTGTTATCATTATCCAAACCACTACATACTATAGTTAAACATAACTGAAATATCATGGGTATATATGTCCAAACATACTATCGCGCCTGTCTCTCTCCGGGACAGTTAAAGGCTATGCAGGTACCAAGTACCTCCTTGACAAACCCTTTTGTCTTCCTTCAATCATGTCAATGCTTTCGCACGCTCTAGTTTGTTCTTATTACTTATGTCTTCTATGTTTTTCGGAAAATCTTAAGTCTGATTGAAATATGTACACCAAAGGTCTACCTTTCCCCGCGTTTTAGATTCACACTCGCTTTACAAACTTTGGTCCATTGAATAAACCACCAGAGTATATTATTAACCGCTCACGCGATACATGCAGCCGTAGACGCATACCACACCTAGAGGTGCCGGTGATGATTTTATACCGATTTATCGGATATCGAAGTTATAACAGGTAAAATAACTAATATTAATTGCTATTTCGGTAAAGTTTTTAATGCCTGGGTCTGTCATTTAAAAAAATAAACAACTACAAAAATACGTCACGACTATCGTGTGAGTATTGTTTGGGCTGGTGATTTCGGTGTTTATTTATTGAAAACTGAAAGTTGTTTAAGTTTACCCTGAATATAAATGTTTATAAACTATACTTTAAGGAGTAATTTCATGGTAAACGTTAGAACCACTCAAACGGAATATTATCATATTTATCCAAGTACACCAAAAATTTCATTAGTGCTTTTTAAGTGCAGGATTTGCGGTGCCTTACTGCATTTTATTTGAGATGCTTTTGTTGGTAGTACGGAGGGTATTTATTTAGCAATGCAGAATAATAATTTTTATTTATAAAAACTTGTATTTAAACTGATTGCTTTTCTAATTTGCGAAAATAAATAGCCGCCATTTTGCGGTAGGAGGAGCGCATCGCGTGAGCGGTTATGGCCACTGCATCATCTTTCACACGACAATGGTCTTTAGTTACTCACTGTATCTCACTCCATCTTTAGGAGTTACACCACGAGTAACAATATCACTTTGACCTCTAATTTCTTGTTTTCTCATGCTGTAACCAGCATCCCTACTACACAACAACAGTATTGGGAGTCTGATGCATCTTTTAAAGTTATACTACCTATAAACGCTTTTAGAATTCCATTTACGTGATTCCCAGCTTTCACTTATCGTTCACAAATTTTTTTTATCGTTATGATTATGAATACAATACAACTTTTCATCAACCCGGTGGGACTTGAAACCACGTCCATGCTGCACCGTACCATTGCGCTTTATCAACTGAGCTACGGGTCCAGTTACCGAGCTGCCGAAATTCTCCTATGTGTTTTTGTTATAAATCTTTGTACTGGCTAAAAATCTCAAAAAAAACATTTTTTTATTCGTACTATCTTTATCCAAAAAATTTGTCCTATGTAAACTAAATAGGATACGCGAAATGAAAATTTTAAAATTCCATTTACTATCACGCCTGTCTTTCAATGGACTGGGCAAACCGACTACTTCCTACATTCCTGACGTATTTCTTTCACGTCGTCCATTCTCCAGTTTACACTATCAATAATCAAAATTCTGCAGCACTCCTGGCGGCCCGAAAATTACCTAACAAGTATCATCACCCAAAGCCAAAAGACTTCCATTGTTGGACCTATGTGCAACCAGTGCTGCTTGCATCCAGCGGATTCTCGGTACCTTCACCAGGGGGCGTGGGCAGCTCACGCTGCGTCTTCCCGTAAGCCACTCGAGAACTCTTTGATCCCACTGTCTGTTCTGCGAGCAATGTGCCCCGCCCACTGCCACTATAATTTCGCAATTCTTTGGGCGA
>NW_020653854.1:2039133-2051676 GCF_003589595.1 Hyposmocoma kahamanoa | reverse complement strand
CTTTCTAATTTACGCAGTGAAATTCCGAGCATAGCCCCCTTCATTACCCTTTGGGTGTTCTTATGTTGAGCGTGACTAACAAATATATGCAAATAATCTGCGTCGACCGGCACTGCAACGTCTTGATCGACCATCATACGCTATCCTGTCATAAACTAACCGCGAAAATTATACCATTTAAACATGTACCCACCAAATAATTTACCAGACAAACATAACACGAGACAAGCAAAGGATTGCGAGGGTCCCTGATTATTATTCATGCGTTAGTTAATTTCGGCTTGCCCGCTTAATTAATTTCACTTGCCTTTACGGATAAACACAAACACGGATTATAATGAGACCAGGCTTGTTTATCTTCGGAGATGCATGGTAGCGAAAGTTTGCTAGGGAAGATAGGTACATAGATACGTCATCTTTGTTTGATGATGGGATAGATATGATGAGTTACGCATGCAAATCTTGACATACTTGGTAGGGGTATTGATAGTAGAATGAGCCTTGATTAGTAGACAGAAGAGCCGAAAAAGCGCATTAGGATGTTTAACCGCTCACGCGATGCGCTCCTCCTACCGCAAAATGGCGGCTATTTGGTTTTGCAAATTAGAAAGCATGCAGTTTAAATACAAGTTTTTATAAATAAAAATTATTATTCTGCATTGCTAAATAAATACCTTCCGTACTACCAACAAAAACATCTCAAATAAAATGCAGTAATACACCGCAAATCCTGCACTTAAAAAGCACTAATGACATTTTTGGTGTACTTGGATAAATATGATAATATTCCGTTTGAGTGGTTCTAGCGTTTACCATGAAATTACTCCTTAAAGTATAGTTTATAAACATTTATATTCAGGGTAAACTTAAAAAACGTTACTTACGGTATGGTTTCAATAAATAAACACCAAAATCACCAGCCAAAACAATAACACACACGATTGTCTTCACGTATTTTTGAAGTTTTTTTTTTAAATTGCGTCTACGGCTGCATGTATCGCGTGAGCGGTTATTAGTACGTTCTGGTCCCAACCCTGATGTATAAAGTAGTGAATATTGGTTATGGAGGAAGAAGCATAAAATTGAAGTTTTTATTTTTGTGATACCAAATGACAGGACGAACAAGTAGTGCGGCGGCATTAAGCGACACGCTCATCCATAACAGTTGCAATGCGACTCAGAGCTTTTATGGCAAAGATTTTAGGGCACTACCACTGCGCCCGTCACCCTGAGATATAATTAGTCAAGTCCCATGTGCCTGTAATTTCTCCAGCACTTTACCCTTCAAAACCGGAACGTAGTAATGCTCACGTTACTGCTTGGTGGCAAAATTGGTAAGGTGGCAGTACTTTCTTAGACGAAATCTTTCACAAGGAGCTCTACTATTACTTATGTGTATAAATGAGAGAGTTGTGTATTACGTGTACATGCAATTGTGGTAATAAGAGACGTTATGATGTGAAAAAATGACCTTCATATTTGTGCGAGTGTATGGAAAGAGAACATTTGTGACATTGAACTAACAATTTTCTCTACCAATATGGTAGGCAGATGGGTGACCTCCACGATCGAGTGGCTTGCACGACGGTTTTCATGATATCGCCATCTCTAATATCCCGAATTAGATCCCCGGCCGGGTCAATGTAGAAAACTAACTTTTAAATATTATCTCTGGTCTGGGTGTTTGTGGTAACATCGTTGTTTCCGATTTCCATAGCACAAAGGCTTTAGTTACTTAGAACAACGTATCTGATGTTATCTAATAATATTTATAATAAAGGACCCCCATTTGACACTTTCATCTTGAGTCTTGTAATCATCGAGTACATAACCAGATATAGAGACGAAATAAGGGCCATTCGTCCCTGGCATCTCATCAGGCAAATGAGTCTTATATCACTTTTAAATATCAACTCTCGTGTACGCTGAAATCATAAATTAGAAAGCTGAAATAGTACAACGCCAACAACTGACCTGCGTGTACGTCCTGTATGTTACAAAAATAATCTGTATTTATTGTAATAAAGATAATATCTCTGACTATAGGGGGCTGTTCCATTCGATAATGTGGGAAATATAGCAAAACATCTAATTACAAAACAAATTGAATCACATTTCATCGGTGATTAATGTAATTTTTCAATTTTCGTCCATTATAGCAAAGCTCAAGTTAAACTGGTCGATTTGCAGTGAAAAATTGACGAGTGTTGTCAATTGTTTCACTGCTATTCGAATTTGGGCTGGCCAACCGGAGCTCAGTAATCACCGTAATGAGTTGGCAGAATAGTTTTCAAACAAATTAAATGACATTTCATCTCTATTTCTGGTTATATGCTAGTTGCTTTTAATACACTCGTTTGTGCATAGTACTGTCACGCGGCTCTTGCGTAATAATGAGAGTAACGCTCCAGTCCACATGAATTTTATTATAGAAGGTATAACAGTAGGAAAAAGGCGAAGAAAATGAAAAAAGAAAAAGCAGGGAGGTACAAAAAACGAAGGTATAAAAACCGGTGCAAAAATATAAAAACACCCAACACAGCTCTCCTGATTAGATGTTAGTGATCTTACCCCAAAAGGGCCTGTATTCGTATGAAATATATTGCTGCTTTATAAGCAATTATGTTCACATGATTGAAGGACAGGATCTTTCTCCTCGAGAATTGGGAGTGACGACGGAACGAAGCAAAGTAAGAATGACGAAGAAAAAGAAAGAACGATTCAAAATTTTAAAAGTAAGTGGCCAGGAACCAGAGAAAAGGGCGATAAAAAGGTGGGATGACGATAAAAGAGATCGCATCGTTACAGCACTTTTTACTGGGCCTTTTTAAAAACTTGAAAATGTTCTTAATCTTAATTTGATTGAGATTGTAAGCCAAGGTCATTTTAATACACCATATCAAAGTTCAATATAGTACGTACCAGTACAGATTGTATGTGCTCGGAAACACTTCAAAAAAAGTAGGAGGTTATCTATATTGGTGAATATATATTATATATATATTCACCAATTTCTCCATCAATTAACTGCCTCGGTGGCCTAACGGTTACCATGCCGGACTGCCACGCAGAGGTCCCTGGTTCGATTCCCGTGTCGGGAGAAATAGTTGTATGGCCTACAATTATTTCTCTCGTGAGTTTGGATGTAATTTGTGGTTGTCTATGTGTGTGTCCATGGCACCCGCGACACAGGGTTTCCCTAGTGCGGGGCTATGTTGAGTGTGTGCGTTATTTATTATTTATATTAATTGTGCACTGATTTTGACAATTATTATCGTCTCTGATGCTGTTCCGGGTTCGTTTCGGCTATCATAAACTACAAACAAATAAAAGTCGACTTTTCACTTGGCACAATACTTACTACATGTAATCAACAAATCCGCCGTGGTGCCGTCACCATGACCACCAGAAAAGAAGGTATAAAATGTACAAAGGAGTCCGTAAAGTCCCATTGCCAGCAAAAAGCAAAATCTGATGAGGGGATCCCTTGGACATCGAAAAAAGCCGATAAAAAATTGAAATCGATATAATTTTCAATGAAAAAGTTACAATGATTAAAATGTTTATTTTATTATTCTTCTCAACGGCGCGCTAGTAATATAACACGATAATAAAGGTTGTAACGTATTTAACAATGTCAAATAAAATTTAAATTTTCATACACACGCCAGCCATTGAGAGGGATCCTATTACTTTTATTCGAGGGTCTGATATATGGATCAAGGGTCAATTGATGTCAGCCCACCAGCCTGTAGGTGACGGGGAGCGCTTAATGTCATCCTGAAACGTGATGGGAAACCCTTTTGAATATTATTTCATAGTATGGAGAAAGGTAGAGATTGCTTTTTAACATATATTGAACCCGTCAGGCATCCTGGAGATGTCCCTAACGATTTTGGTATTACAAGAGAATAAAAAAGTAACACAGTAGCATCTTAGAGTCATACGATGTCTCTAAAGCGTAGCCGAGTTTTATTCAACATTTTTCAAAATATTTAAAATCCTAAAAAATTATGAGAAATTCTAAAAAAATTATAAAATAAACTAAAAACTTACACCATATAGCCATCCCCGGAGAACAAAATGATAATCATAACAAAGTAATATTTCAGGAAAAATAAAAAACATGTTTTCATTGATAAGTTCTTAAATACTGAACGTAGGTAGATTAACAGTTAGCTTTAAGGAAAGAATATTTTTGTGCATTCTATATTATAAATGAAACAGCCGTAAGTTAAGCCAAAATGGAGATATTTCAATAATTAGTCAAAATCAATCATCATGTGGGATTTATATTGTCGATTATCATTTTATTCTCGTTGTGTTTGAGCCGAAAACAAGTATTATACCGTCGACTTATCATTGTATTCTACGGGTTGCAATAGTACAAGTGGCGAAGATAATAATTACATATCATCTTATTCTCATAGTAACATATTTTTTTGGAAAGGTCTTTTATTCTGCTGTTATAATGAAACCATTATATGATAATCAACTTTTGCTTTATTTTGCTTTATTAAATGAACAGCCCGAACAGTTTGAAACGAGAATAAAATATGATAACTGCGTGTATCGTTATTTCGTGTAATTATTTTTACGGGAACATAATTCTATTGTCATTTGTCATAATAAGAAACTTAACTCATTTAGTATAATTTTATCATATAACCTTATTCTTGTGCACTTGGGCATGGGTAGAGAATTTGAATAATATTGTATTATTTTGTTATTCCGTAAGCAATGTCTTAAAATCACGAAAAAAATTGAAAAGATGTATTGGTACCTAAAGATCTTAAATATGATATAACACTAAAACTGTGATAATGGCAGTTATCTTTTTGTTCTCTGGGGATGGCGATATGTCTCACAAACGCGTGACGTGTTAAATAGAAATTGTAGTAGAGCAGAGGGAAAAAGGCATGCTGGTGAAATTATAGGACATAGAACTTTTCAACGTGTGTCTCAGGGTGACGGGCGCAGAGGCCAGTGCATCTCAGATCTTTGCCTTTTAAAGCTCTGAGTGGCACTGAGACTTATTCGTTCCGTCATTTAGTATCATAAAAAAAGAATAGAACCACTACTTAGGTAACCCCTTTACAACGAAAATAGAATCATCGAAATCGGTCGGAGTAATGGCATAAAAAATACAAAAAAAAATACATACCAATTGAGAACCTCCTCCTTTTTGAAATCGGTTAAAAAGGTTAATAATCTTTGGAAAATCGCGTGAACCTAAACCCTCTCATATCAAAGGAGACACATTCCCAGCAGTGGGACGTGCAAAGGGTTCACTATGATGATGATAGAATATATCATTGACGGAAACTTAAATTTATTCGCTTCTAGAGGTCACCGACCGTCAGATTAATGTCTATGTCTGAGAACAAACATCTAAGAATAAAAAAATATGGTTACTTCTTTTCTCTAACTTTGTACAGCGATCTGTCGGTGAAATTTTAAAACTGTTTTCTTTCATTGCTACAAGCCAATTGCAAGTTTTAATTCCGAAATTACACGATTTAATTCCGCCTTCCCCTTTCCATCACCGGAGTAGGTGTAGGTGTAGGCTTGGGTTCCACCCTTATGTTGTGGATATTCCAAAGATTCGCACGAACGGCTCTGGAGTGAAATTCCCTGCCTGTAGACTTGTTCTCTGAACGTGGGCATTTTCAAGGCGAGAGTGAATAGGCATTATTTAGGTGAATGCACACCAACTCCATCGTCGATCTCATTGTCCCTTTTAAATATTATATATTTTTAACTCTCTAATTAACAAAGTATTGATTTACTAGAATCGATTACCTTGACTGCCTCTGTGGGCGAACGGTTACCATGCCGGACTGCCATGCAGGGGTACTGGGTTCGATTCCCAGGCCGGGAGAAATATGTGTATGGCCTACGTTTATTTCTCTCGTGAGTTTGGGTGTAATTTGTGGCTGTCTATGTGTGTGTACATGGCACCCGCAACACAGGGTTTTCCCTAGTGCGGGGCTATGTTGAGTATGTGCGTTATTATTTATTTACCTAAAATGATTTTGTGTTTAATTTTCGCTTTGAAATGATATTAAAATATCTAAAACTTGGTTTTATGAAGAATAAATTATTGGAACACGGTTTGCAAAGTACGCATTTTCAGGTTTAACATTGGTATATTATATTATATTAAATATAATTATAAATATATTGGTATATATAATATTAAATGTGTAATTTTTCAAATTCGTCCATTATAGCAAGCCTCGAGTTAAACTAGTAGATTTGAAGTGAAACAATTGACGACACCCGTCAATTATTTCGAATTCGGGCTGGCCAATCGGAGCACAGTTGTCACCGTAACGATTTGACAGGATAGTTTTCAAACAAATTAAATGACATTTCGTCTCTATTTCTGGTTATATACTCGATACTAGTTTACCATAGCGGTCCAAATTTTTGTCTTTTCTGTTTTTTCCCTTTCATGATTTTGTATTTCAGCCATTAACACAGCTGCTATTACTCCTATATCTCGCAGCAGCAGATCAGTCGTTGCCATCTTAATTGTGCAAGGAGATAAATGCTACCCGCTCACGCGATGCGCTCCTCCTACCGCAAAATGACGGCTATTTGGTTTCGCAAAATAGAAAAGGATTCAGTTTAAATACAAGTTTTTATATATAAAATTTTTTATTCTGCATTGCTAAATAAATACCCTCCATACTGCCAACAAAAACATCTCAAATAAAATGCAGTACCTAATACACCGCAAATCGTGCACTTAAAAATAACTAATGAAATTTTTGGTGTACTTGGATAAATATGATAATATTCCGTTTGAGTGGTTCTAACGTTTACCATGAAATTACTCCTTAAAGTATAGTTTATAAACATTTATATTCAGGGTAAACTTAAAAAACGCTTCTTGCGGTATGTTTTCAATAAACAAACACCGAAATCACCAGCCCAAACAATAACGCACACGATTGTCGTGACGTAATTTTGAGGTTGTTTATTTTTTTTAAATGACAGACCCAGGCATTAAAAACTTTATGGTTTGCTAGAGTAGTTACCGAAATAGCAATTAATATTAGTTCTTTTACCTGTTATAACTTCGATATCCGATAAATCGGTATAATCATCATCGGCACCTCTAGGTGTGGTATGCGTCTGCACGGCTGCATGTATCGCGTGAGCGGCTACTTGGACTCTGAATAACACGTAAGGTGTAAAAAAAAATCCGAGCCGACTCTTATACAGTCTAACTAGTTCGAGCGCACTAGATCCGAGAGCACTCGTATAATGAAAACCCGGCTTAATCGAAAGTAATTATAATCCAATTAACTGTACCATTATTACGCTTATTGAATTTAATACGATATTTTACTACGATGATACGCATTTATTTTTTGTGAAATTACTCGACTAGTTTGTTATAATTTTTAATACAAAGATCGGAGACTAAGGAAAATTACTTTGATTCGACTAGATTCGAACCTGCATACAGTGCCTGACGCTCTCTCAACTGAGCTACGGAACGAACCAGCAGACCTTACGATTTTTTTAATGTGCTTGTTGCAGATCTTTATTTTTATTTTTAACGACTTTTTTACCGTAGCGCTATTTGTGAGCAATCTATGAAAGTTTTTTTACTGATCCAATACCTTTACAACTACCAGCGGCTGACTGGTGATGACGGTTTAATAATTGTAATAATATTTTTTTATGGAACGAACTCCCGTCTGAAATTCGACATTCAAAGTTGCTTCCTATTTTGAAAACTGGATTGCTTAAATATCTTCTGACACTGTCCTAGTCTGCAACGTGTATATTTATTAGTAAGTATAAGTTTATATAGGTTTATTTGTACATATGTAGATATATTATATCGTTATTTATTATTTGATAGTATATGATGTTAATTTTTGTTTGTCTATACAATTCTAATTTTGCTATTGGCACACTACGTATCCCGCTCTCTATATAGCTCTTAGCGATAAGGCCGCGAATGTCCACATTAGTTTTAAGCAGTCTGTGTACTGTTTTTATTCCTGTGTGTTAGCAATAAAATGTATATCTATCTAAGTTTATTGAATATCACGATGTTCTACTACAATGATATTCAATGTAGTAGTATGTTTTTTTGTTATAATTATTAATACAAAGATGGAACACTAAGAAAAATTTATTTGATCCGGCTGGATTCGAACCAGCGCCTTCAGCATACCGTGTCTGAAGTATGTATATAAATCACGACCAGTCTTGACCTTATCGCATCGTAGATTATCACAACCTTGTAATGTAGCATATTCACGGGGTACGGTCGGGACAAGTACACTATTGTTTGCCTACAAGAATTTATCCAAGGTTCTACAACTAACAAATTAACCAACACCAAGTTTTAACATTGATCGTTTATTGATCGGTTTACAATAGTAATAAATGCACCTCTTAATTATACTAGATTTTCATGAACCACGAACTAATTTAGCGACGGTGGTCAGCTAAAGGGTAGGTTTACGGGATCGAGGGTGAACAATTCGCACGGCCTAGACACACCTTGGTCGCCCGCAGAAATCACTACCCAACCCAGGAGACGGACGAGGGAAGATAGTCCCAACGGAGGGCGGAAGACGAGTTATTCGCACGGCATGGGCACACCTTGGTCACGCGCTGCAATTACTCTCCAACAGGCCCTCACCCGGTGGAGGTTCTTACCGTAGTAAGCTCCTCCAGCGAGTATGTCACTGGCTCCGGCTAGCGGCCTTTTATAGTCTCGTCTTCGTTGTCGGTCCTCGGAAATTTCCACGACGCGCGATCGGCCGGCGCTTTGTGGCGGGTTGCACCGCGGCGCGTCACAACCTTCACCAGGTTATCCGTTCACTTGTGGTTGGTTTACCCACGCTACGTCTTCCGATCTGCAGTAGCCACTTGACAACGCTTCAGTCCCATCGGCAGTGACATTAACAACCACAATTATTCGTTTAAATTCTTTGTATTCATTGACCATTTATCTCTGACCTCAAACTGATCAACAAAACTCTATTTTAGCTACCTATCTATTTTCCTCGAAAATATTTTTGAAATATTCATAATAAAGTAGAAGACCAAATTACCGAAGGTTCTTTCTGTAATTGTTTAATGGAAGCACGACAGTATCTGAAATTCACTTCCAAGAAAATTATTATTAATAAATAAAAACCACTTTGCTTATCTCGAATGTATTTTCGGAAAAGTGTAATTAGTAAACAGTGAGAAGCGTAATTAAGACGGTACTTACAGAGTTACGATCGTCTAATAAAAGCTTTGTCGGGGCTTTGTGAGAAAACAACGAGGCCAAAATTTATGCAAAATGTTGCGCTCTGGCTGCTTAAAATAGAATTGAGGCAGATTAATAGCTGTCTGATAAGCTGTTGTGGCGCAGTGACAGCCTGGTTGAGAGAACGCTTGCCTTCTATTATGGAGGTTTTGAGATTGATGCCCCGGCAGACCCTCATGATCCAAGAGTAATATTTATTTAATTATTAATGGCATATTTGTCCACGTTTACGCTATATGATTATCACTAATATCAGGTTTCTTACCACGGTATGACTTCTTTTTATTTTCCCGATATTTCGGAACGGTTGCACGCTCCATGGTCACGGGTTGACTGGACGGCGACAGATGACAGCTTTAAGACTGCTCTTAGGGTAGACGGATATGTCTGCACATATCCGTCTACCCTCTTGCGTTGTCGTCGACTACCTTCATCGCGATTTGTTGTGGCGTTACCATTGTCACTCACTTTTTTCACACAAACCACACTCACTGTATCTACACGCGAAACTGAACTCGAGGTGTTTTTGTTTTTATTACTGCACGCACTAAGGACCGGATTCCATGCACTGGATAGTTTAAAACCATCATCACGGTTAAATGTTTTGTACTTCGTGATCTCGATTGCTTCTCGTACCAACCGTGGTATGTAGTGACGTTCTGTCGAGAGTACCTGGGGCCTATACAACCCGTGACCATGGAGCGTGCAACCGTTCCGAAATATCGGGAAAATAAAAAGAAGTCATACCGTGGCAAGAAACCTGATATTAGTGAATAACCACGAAAGTCTTAAAATCTACACGTTTACGTTAACTGTAACTGATCTCTATCTGGCGACATTTAACTTCATACATAAGCTCAAGCCCTTGTCCCACAGGAGGGATAGGGTAGAGGGGTAGGAACCTTAAATATCTGTTTGTTCGATAATTTACAAAAAGAAAATTTGCATATAAACTCAATACTGAGAAGGCAATGCCGTGCTTTGTAGACTGAGGAATATGATTTCAAGCACTGGAAATACGACCGTAATGGCAGGGACTTGAGTTGATACTCAAATCCTGACTTGAGCATTGAGTAGAGTTCTAGAATACGACCCCTAGATACGGACATTTTCACTATTGACGTCTATCAATAGTGAAAATGTCCGTCTTCAGGACTAGAAATGTCTATTTTTAACCCTTGTCACATTTCCACAAGACTGATCTTTCCAATAAAACTCTATTCCTTTTATTTTTTTTATACGAAACTTATTGCAAATGGGTTTTTGTAACAAATTTCCAAAATTTAAACAGAAAGTTTAACATTTGAAAACGGGAAATGACGGAATTACACAATTTTATATGTATTTTCACACTTACCTATAATCCCGACGTTTTGGCAAGGTTGCAATGGCCATGGTCATGGGTTGATCGACAGTCTGGTCGTGGTCACGGGTTGATTGACAGTAAGCTCGTAACCACGGTCAAATGTTAGTATAACGTAACGCGAAAGTTTAAGAATGTATGTAGAAAGTTTGAGTTCGTAATGTTTTTGTAAAAAATCATAGTGAAACTATATTAAACTGATAACTATAGTGAACGTACGGTTCAGTGAACTTGTAACATAAAGAATCACTCTCTGGGCAAGGTAAGGAGCCGAGATTGCCACGATCGAGACGGCCACGCGGTTGGTATCATTCAGAAGGTATTGTGCGCTCAGCTTACCTATTCACATTTTGTCCCAATCAACCATACCTACTTATTTATTGATATACAGTCTACAGATTCGAAGGAAGGCATCGTTTGCATTCCTCCCCGCATGGTTAACCGGTTTGGAATACCCGCAACAAATCGCGCCATCATTCCTTTGGTTCGTTTCGTTCATTCCGTTCGTTCGTGATGCAACTGTACAAATTAAAGCTGTATAACTAATAAGTTCAATAGATTCTCGATAGTTAAATGGATTTATTCGTGATTGCACATTTTATAGCAATAGAGCTTTTTGTGAAAGAGGTCGTCAAAGTGCTGCCACCTTACTTAATTCAGCCAAGCAGTAATGTGATCATTAATGCGTTCCGGTTTCGAAGGTCGCTTGGAAATTTTAAAAAAACTCAATGAAGACGTAATTATCTCTATTGTTAGCGAATATTGACACTAATTTATTTCATTTTGTTAGAAAACTTACTTTGCTTCATTAATAATAGTTTTATAGAAATAAGAAATAAACCGTCATCACCATCGTCATCATCCGCTATTGCAAGAAACATCGTTGACGAGAAAGGACGTGGTTTTGTTTTGTTTGGAAAGATATTATAGTATAATTTATAACTTTATGAGAGTCCCTGGAGTCTCATTTCTATGTCAAATATTCACAGTAATGAAAATTTAACACTATGATTTATATCGTATCTCTATGCAACGTCATTACCATTTACAAACAATGGACGAAATATGATTTTCAAAAACTCAAAATTTCCCATTCAAATCGGAACTTTTACATTGTTTTGACAGTATATACACCATACATACGTTTTTGAATTTGACTTTGACATACTTTAATAAAATCGTTGAATAGAATGAGATGTTTTTATGGTGTAATTTGTTTCCATTTGCGCCTATCTTAATGATTGCAACAACAATCACAATGATTGCAGCAACAAGCACAATAATTGCAGCAATTATTTTAGCTAATTAATTTAATGATATTATTATAATTGATTAAATTAATAATTCGCCAAATAAGATTTGATTGCAATTTTTTTTTCTTTGTTTGTGTACTATTCAGTTTGTGAATATTTTATAACTTCGATAAGACCGAATACAAAAATGTAGTATATTACCCTTCAGTCGTTTAATACAAATACCAAATAGCTAATCAGTATGTTGAAGAGCTGTCAAGACGCAGTTGAGAGTTCCCTTC
Source organism: Hyposmocoma kahamanoa (assembly GCF_003589595.1). Lineage (NCBI taxonomy): Eukaryota > Metazoa > Arthropoda > Insecta > Lepidoptera > Cosmopterigidae > Hyposmocoma > Hyposmocoma kahamanoa. The sequence goes on along the minus strand of NW_020653854.1, from coordinate 2,039,487 downwards.
ATTGGGGAAGGTCGAGCACCCTACACAGTCCTCGAAGGATAGCTATGACACGTTCATATTAGAACCACCAAATCAGAGGGCCGAATTGACAAATATGTGCGGAAGTATAGAAAATTGATGGTAAATATGGAATTAATCTTTATATATCATCGATGTATGTGTTTAAATTGACACGTAGGTTGTGTTAAGCACATAACTTATTTATAAAAAAAAAAGACCTCAAAAGTTCATAGCATCTCATCTATTTGCCAAGTGTTATTGAAGTCGGTTGCCAGAAACAGAGCTGTCAAAATTCTCCTGTGTTTTTATTGACTTACAATTATATGGACGTCGGGTCCGCGCTAAAAAGTGTCC
>NW_020653854.1:2011411-2034133 GCF_003589595.1 Hyposmocoma kahamanoa | reverse complement strand
TTTTTGTATTAGACCCGTCGTCCATTTATTTGTAAGTCAATGGTGTTTTTTTATAGCTTTCGACATTCGCCGTCACAAGTGACATCTGGTGAGAGATTATTGGAAAACCTCCTCACTCACCTGTTTTCGATCTTTGTATTAATAACCATAACAAAACTAATGGATTTATTTCACAAAAAATAAGTCTGTCAACTAGCGGTTCTCCTGCCCGCGTCACAATTGGCTAACCTGTCATGCAAGTATGCCAACATTGCAATTCGGTTTTTCCATTTAATAATTACCTAGTAGCGACCTCTACAGCAATCTAACGAATTAATATTAACGCCATCTATCTGTTAGAAATGACAAGTCAGTAATGTTATATTTCCAATCAACAACAGTCAAAACGAGGATATAAATTAAACGTGCTGTTTGTAGTTGGCTTCGTGAACGTCGTCGTTATATCACTCTGTCACGTGAACGTATGTACGTTAGGTAGGTAGGAAAAGCATTCAAATTCCTTGTGGATACACTACAAATGAGAATGTTACACAGCTTTTCTCGAATAAGTTAGTAAATAAAGGTAAAACAAATCTTTGTAGAATATTTTCCAAATTTTCCTTTTGGGTCGTGAGCAAACAAAAGAGACATATTAAATTGGTTCCCATGTGACACGCGTCCTAAAATAGAGTTTGTAACAGTTTGTTTAGCGTTATACATGAGACTAGAATGGTAAGAATATTTTTTGCCTGAGTTCAAGAAGTTTAAATTCAATATTTTATTGTTTATTGAATGTCATAACGTTTTTACTATATATTTTATTTCATCTATTTTTTGTGAAAATACTTCAATACATTGTTAGATCGACCAACAACACAAAGGAAAATTGTTCGATCCAGCTGGACTCCAACCTTCGTCTGTTGGGTCGAACCCTGTCGGAACGAAGGCAACATAACAAGCCACCGAGGTGGGTAATTTTCTTGTTAGTTTTCGCTGCCTAATTTCGGTGGCAGTTTTTATTATTTAAATATTGTAGACTATTCTCATAAATTATTATTTATTATTGGAATATAGTAATCTGAAATATCATTTAATAATATTATGTTAAAAATTGCCACCAAAATTAGGTACAGAAAACTAATATGAAAATTAACCAGATCCACATTGTGTTGCCTAAAAATAACAATAACTAAGTATATGACAATAAGCTTATAAAATATGATTGATGAAACACAAAGACAGGTTTACGTTTAATTTTGGTACATAATTTTATTACATGATACAGTACAGTTCTACTTTTTTTTTAACAAAAAAAAAACAACAACCTTAGTACCAACAAAGAACAAAAACATTAAATAAGCGGGATAAGAAGCACTAATATTAAAAATAATAAAATAGCAAAAGCATGGAGGGTAGATAGTCACAACCGCGTGGTCCCGCCATCTTTTTTCGTTGTTTCTGATTTCCATGACACAAGTGCTTTAGTTACTTTGGGTTCAGGACAACGTTTGTGATGTCGTCTAATATTTCTATTTTTTATTTATTTATTTATACAATTATTGCAATTCTTAATGTCACTCGGTAGTTTATTATAGAACTTCGAGACCATTATAACGTAATTGCATTGAAGTAGAGTAGTTTTACAGTTGATTAGAATGACTTAATCAAGTTAATGTATTAAAAGAATACACTAATACGGTTCAACACACAATAAACGTGCCACCAACGTAAAATACCACACAAAGAGTGCAGAATTTAGACGAGAAAACAAAATTGATTAACTTACTATAAGAAGTAGTTAGTCAACTGTGTACGTGATCGAGTTATGCTGACAAAGACCTCTTCCCGAAGTCCAGAGCCGGATGCCACCCCGAACTTGACGTATCGAACAATGGGAAATTGATTGTTCTTGAATCCTGTACGTTTTTGAAACTTTATAAACGAAACTTCAGACTCTGAATGGAGTGAGTGAAGGTTTATATGCGATATTATTACTGTATTGTATAGATCTAGATTGAATGGATAGACAAAAACTTTATTCTAAAAATAATAAAATAAAATAAGAAAAAATTACTTCAATATAACACGGAAAACAGATGTAAATAAAGCTATGGTAGTATTACAATATTCCGACTCGAAGGACCAAATGTTAGAGTGTGTATATGTCGCTGTGGTCAGCCTCTTATCTTCTCCTTTCTCTACTCATTTCCTGCCTATAGTAAGCTCTATGTAACATGGGGCAAAATGATTGGTGTTATTTTCTATTCTAAAAATATTCGTGTATTGTAAAAAATGACTGTTTCATTAAGAGTCTGCAGTGTGAGTGACAAACAATGTTAAACGACTGCGCTGCTTATTCATCGATGTTGAGAATACTTTCCGTCAGACGTCATCACGCGTTAACAAATAAGAAGGGACTTAAATTTTGCAATCTTCATAGAAAAGCAATACATTTTAATAATAGCACCCAATGGACACAAAATAATAATAATGGCTTGATTTCAGTCCGTAAGTGCGGTTAAAACCAGCCAACTAGCTGAGAAAAAGAGATAAAAACCAAACAATAATAATAAAATTTCATTTATTAAGATAATATGGACTCGTTTAGTGTTAGTAACAGTTGCACTTAAATGCTAATGTTAGTACATGTAGACAAAACAAGAGAAAAGACAAAAACACTACAGTACTACTTTTTTACGTATATGGATCTTAAAACAACGGCTCAAATCCGCTTTCACACACTTTCCTGTAACCTACTTTAATAAAACTCGGGAAATAGATGAAAGTCTACGAACTTTTGAGGTCGGTTTTCTTTTATTAAAAAGTTACAATTACATTTATTACATAGACGTGTCGTGACCGTTTATTGGAGGCCGGCTGATGGACGGACCGACGCAAACTGTTGGCGGAGATTTGTTTTCTTTTGTTTTAGCAATTGTGATTTTTTTATAATATCAAGTGACGGGACAAACAAGTCGTGCGCTTGATGGTAAGCTATATGCCTGTCCATAACCGCTCACGCGATACATGTAGCCGTAGACGCATACCACACCTAGAGCGGCACCTCTAGGATTTAGGATTTTTCATCAGAGGAAATACTGGATCCCAAACTGGTGGTACGGCAAACCATCTCCCTGTTGAAATTAGGATGGTTTTTAATTTCAATGGCCTCTCGCAGCATCCTGGGTAGACAACGGAATTCTTTTGCAAGGACCTGGGGTTTGCCAAACTTCATTGAATGTGTAGGTTTATCCATGACATGCTCGCAGACTGCAGACTTGTTTGCGCGACGGTGTTTGACATCAGTATATGTTCTTTGACGCGGGTACAAATACTTCGCTTTAATGATCCAATATAAGAGAGACCGTACTCACAGTCAAGCTTGTAAACTCTTGCATCCTGTAAGGAGATGTTACATTTCACGGGTCTCAGGAACTGAGAAATCTTCCTCAGGGGCTTGAAATAGGTCTTGATAGATGCACGCCTGAGGACTCTTCCGATCTTGTCTGTAGTACCTCTCACGCAAGGTAAGATGGCAGGTCTTCGCTCGACTGTTGGTGGTTTCACACGGGGCCTGCGGCATTGACGTGGGATCTTCAACTTATTCGCATGTAAGACTTGCTTTATTCGCTCACGCGATACATTCAGCCGTAGACGCATACCACACCTAGAGGTTGCCGGTGATGATTTTATACCGATTTATCGCATATCAAAGTTATAACAGGTAAAAGAACTAATACTAATTGCTATTTCGGTAACTACACTAGCAAACCATAAAGTTTTTAATGCCTGCGTCTGTCATTTAAAAAAAATAAACAACTTCAAAAATACGTCACGACAATCGTGTGTGTTATTGTTTGGGCTGGTGATTTCGGTGTTTATTTATTGAAAATTTTACCGTAAGTAGCGTTTTTTAAGTTTACCCTGAATATAAATGTTTATAAACTATACTTTAAGGAGTAATTTCATTGTAAACGTTAGAACCACTCAAACGGAATATTATCATATTTACCCAAGTATACCAAAAATTTCATTAGTGCTTTTTAAGTGCAGGATTTGCGGTGTATTACTGCATTTTATTTGAGATGTTTTTGTTGTAGTACGGAGGGTATTTATTTAGCAATGCAGAATAATAATTTTTATTTATAAAAACTTGTATTTAAACTGAATGCTTTTCTAATTTGCGAAACCAAATAGCCGCCATTTTGCGGTAGGATGCGCGCATCGCGTGAGCGGTTATCAGTTGCAGTGCCACTCAGAGCTTTAAGTCGCAAAAATTTGACTTTGACTTTGACATAGATTTGAGAGGTACTGCCACTGTGCACGTCACCGTAAGACATAAGTTGACAAAGCCCATGTGCCTCTAATTTCGCCCTAACACTTACCCTTCAAAACCGAAACGCAGTAATGCTGATATTACTGCTTGGCGGTAGAAATAGGTAAGGTAAGGTGGTAATACTACCCTGGACGAGCTCTTTCATAAGCAGCGCTACTGCTACTATAAGGAGCTCTACTGCTACTTTCTGATTCATTTGTTGTAAACGTTTTGACCAGACTTGTATAATAGAAGAAAACCTAGACCTGAGCCTTCAGCTTTTTAACGAAGGTCATTATAGGTTCATAACGATCTCTTGGATCTCTTTATAGCTCACTTTGATGTTCTTCTTTATTTGTTCGCTGTACACCATTCTTAGTCTTCTTTTCTTTCTTTGTCCTTCTATTTTCCCTTCAGTTATAATTCTCACTAATTCGTCATTACGCATTGACTTACAATTATATGGACGTCGGGTCCGCGCTAAAAAGTGTCCGAACTTATAGGGCGTTAAAATCGTATACAGAGCGTCATTCACGCTCTAGTCTTCTTTGTTCGACTGACAGCGAAGCAAGCAAAATTAGACAGTACTGCGATGATATTACAATTTAAATTCAACGTTTTAGCTTTTTCATATTCCTTGACATGTCACTATGTTTAAATAGGTTGACTTGGGACATTTTTTTCGTGGTTTTTGTATTAGACCCGTCGTCCATTTATTTGTAAGTCAATATCATTACGTAATAAATGTCCAAGCATTTTTATTCTTGTTTTCGCTTCTTTTTCTTCTTTCCCTCTTTACACAGCTATAGGTGAAATAGTACTGGTTGGTAAAATAATTAAAAAGGTAAGTTGAAATATTCCTAAGGAGGATCTGCTTAAAGAGTCAAAAAACTATGTACACCCTGGAATAAGCAATACATGCCAATTTTGGTAATACGCATTTGGACGAAGTTTTGAATGGACGTAAATTTTGTGCAGCCGAAAATTGTTCACATTCACGCTCAGTCATTAGCAACCGCATGCAGTTAGCGTAATGTACGTTTTACAACAAACTTCGTAAATAATAACGAACACTCGTTGATGCGACGTCCAATTTCGAATATATTGGTTTTGCTGAAGTACGCGAATAAATTTCTGTTATATACACCTAGCAACTTGAAAATCAATCAATGAAAAAATTGAATCTTGTGGATACAGTTGTATTTCTAGGTATAACGTTAGATGCTAAATTGCAATGGGGTCCCCATATAAGTAAGTTATCAAAACGGCTCGACTCTGCAGTGTACGCGATTAAAAAAATAAGGAAACTTTCAGACGTCGAAACCGTTAGATTGGTTTACTTCAGCTACTTTCACAGTCTAATGACGTACGGCATTTCGCTTTGGGGTAATGCCGCCGATATCAATAGAGTCTTTGTCCTGCAGAAACGTGCAGTTAGGGCAATTTACAATCTGGGCCCCAAAGTATCTTTGAGAGATAAGTTTAAGGAAATTAACATTCTTACACTAGCCTCACAGTACATTTATGAAAATGTAATTTATGTTAAAAGGAATAGTAATTTATTTATGAAAAATAGTGACAGACATAACATTAATACGAGGAATAGAAATAAACTAGCTTTTCTTGATAGTCGTCTTCACAAAGTCAAAAAATCATTTCAGGGGCAATGTATACGCTTCTATAACAAGATTCCGGTTGATATACAAAATTTGCCTTTCACGAGGTTTAAAACTATAGTGAAACAAAAACTTTATACTAAAGGTTATTATACAACTTCTGCGTACTTGGATGACAAAAATCCGTGGTAGTAACCCGTTTAGCTCATGGAGGTAGTATCGATCTCTGATGTTTCAAATAAAAAAAAGATATTGTAAATGTTATTTACAAAGAGCAACCCCTAGAGTTTCTTGCTCATTCTTCTCAGGGGAATCTGCCTTACGAATGAGCGGTAGAGTTTAACCATTGTGACGATTTCAAGTGTAATAATGCTTACCTATGAACTAAAGATTATTTTGAATTTGAATTTGAATTCAACACATTTTTTTTTATATCAAGTGGCCTAATAAACTTACCGTGCGCCTGGTGGTAAGCGACTACCTAAAAGAACTGCAGTCCTACTCAGTATTTAAATCGCAAAGATCTCAGGCACAATGTTGACAAGTCCCGTAAGGCTGTTGTTCACCAGCACCCATCAAACCAATATGCTCTTATTACTGCTGGGCGACAGAAATATGTAAGGTATCATACTTCCCTGGACGAACGCTTTCACAAGGCGTTCTATTGCATACATACACATAACTTTTTCACTTCGCTTACTGGAATCACTCTTTTTATAGACAACCTTTTATTTTTAATACTTTTAAGGACATATCCAGTTTAGTTGAAATAATTCGCATAAATATCACCACTATAAGGAAATATCGCTTTTTCAAATTTTAACTTGTTCTGTTTTTAGAAATTTTAAGGACCATATACTGAGAGTTAACTATTTTGGTTTATCGTTGGTTAGTTTCAACGTATGTCTTTACATTTGTTTTACAAATAGTCATTATTCTCTTAAGATCCACTTCACATAACCAAACCATCGAAGCATTCCCTATTACACAAAACCCTCTTATTCCAATTTCCCATTTTATTAGTTACACTACACATATTGTGCAATGTTCTAATTCATTTAGCATTCACTCAACCCAAAATTGTGCATAAACTTGGGTATAAGCCTCTCCAGTGATATCCACCACAATCTTGTGCTAGTCTCCGTGACTTTGACGATGTCGTCTACCCATCTCGCTGCAGGACCTTTCATATTCCTGTACGTAACTACTTCTTGACGATACCATTCAGTTGTTACCTTACTCCATTTGTCATAACCATGATCACGCAATATACTCAGCTTCATTTTAGCCCCGCTTTCGATCTTTTGGACCTTAGTTCGTCTTAAGACTCTGAACTCGGCCTATAAAATGAATGCCAAACGTGGCAAGTTTATCTATAAATTTCATAAATTGAAACCAATCTTTTTTAAATATTTTTTCAGCAAATTCCCAATGCGGTTATTCTCTGTGATCAATTTGAATCCAAATTAAATAATAACCTCGTAAAAACGATTGTATTAAAGAAAAGACAACACAAAATGATTTACAAGTAGCAAATTCTTGCGACGTGATTGCTCGAACAAACAAGGCAGCATCGTGAATTCCCCACCAATTTCGCCCGAGGGCGTTCCGAATAGACGTAAAGAAATTTAATTAGCTCTCATCAGATAATTCACTGCTTACACAATAGGCCGCGACGTGAAGACTTTGCAAAGTGGGCGTCACGTGAACCATACTGATACTCTGAACAACAAATACCCCAAAGAAAAATCTTTAACACAGGAAACACAAATACACTTGAAATTTAAAAAAAACATTAAAGTCGTACTTGGGGAATAGTTTCCCGAAAAGGGCAAAAAATACTAAGGTAGTGCGACAGCATTTGAAATTTTTAAACCCAGTGCACTCAGCACACAAAAATTCAAGTCAAGATAATCCCAAATTAAGAAAATTTAAAATTGTATAATTGCAATATTCCAAAGCCCCAATATTAGATTATATCTGGGAAGCAATTCTCATGTGTTGCACTATTTCCTTCAATTAAAAAAATATTGCATTCTCAATATGTACAGAAAATTAGACGAATATTTCCTTTGTTCTACAAAATGTAACTCTCGCTGTAAAAAGCATGCTAAGTTAAAAGATTCTAAAAATCTCTATTACTACAAGTTCCATTTTATCAACTATCGTATCAACTTCAAAACATAATATATATAAAAAAGATTACACTAAAATCAAGAGAAACATCTCAAGCCTGTTTTCATTGAAATAACTAACTGAATCGCATCATTATATGGTGTCTTCGTCAAAAGTTGAATTTACGACAACATTTTACCAAATATGTCATGTTTTCTTACATATCTTTATCTCCATTGCTTCCAAGCGCACACACACGAGTTGCATTTCGAGACTCGATTCATATCGGAATTCCGACATTGCTATGTTTGCGACTGATACCTGCCATGTTTTTTTTAATTTATCTACTGTAACATTCTATATCGTGCGTGGTCGGACCCTTATTTATTTACTTTCCAAGTGATATTATACTTTGCTTTCTCATTTCCACAGTTGTTGTTCGTGGAAGATTATTTTTGAATGGATGCATTCCTAAACTTTATAGGTAAACCTTGACATCCATAATCAGATTAAGGAAGTCCTTGAAAAAAGTAAGATTAAAGTACCAAGAATAAAAAGGGCATGTATAGAGATTGATGCGAGCGGAGAAGGTGAAAAAGAATTGTCAAGAACGTAATGAATGAGGTTCATGGTCTCTGCCAAGTGAAATGGCAGGTAAAGTAGTATGAATGTACCATCATCATGTTTTATCATGCCTGTACAAAAAGTACTGTACAGTTGCTCGTTAATTTACAAAACAGTATGTCACAAATGTAAACGACTTATTCCGCCTCTTTATCTAACCATTTGGATAAACAATGCAATATTCATCACTTTACCATCTAACTTTTACGTGTCGAATGTTGAATACGTTTTGTCGATTTCATCCATCGGTTATGTGTGTAATGATTAAAGTAACATCCAGTCAGCGGCTGGTAACTGTAAAGGTACTTTGCTGATGAAGAAAAACTTTTATAGATTTCTCACAGATGGCGCTACGGCAAAAAGTCGTTAAAACACCAAAAATAAAGATCTTGGTCGGCCCATACCAACTTACCAGCTTACACTCGCATTATAAATCTGTTTCGTCACTCTTCTTTCATTCATTCTCTCTACATGTCCGAACCATCTAAGCATCCCTTTCTCTATCTTTGTCACTATATCTTCTTCCACGCCGCAACGCTCTCTTATCATACTGTTCCGTAATTTATCCATCCGAGTCACTCCAGCCATACTCCTCAAAGCTCTCATTTCTACTGCCTTAATTCTACTTTCATGCTTCTTCTGCCAAACCCAACATTCACTACCATACATAAGTGTAGGAACCAGCACAAATGCACAGCCAATCGTGCCTTTTTAGACACTTTCTGGCTGCCCATGAAGGTAACCAAGGAGAACTTATCACGACCAAATTGAGGCCATCCTAAATAAGGGCCAGGTCAAGAGTACCCTTAACCGACGAGCGTGTATCCGTCATTTTAAAACTTGCACGTTGAAAAAGATTGTGAACCCTTGGAAAACAAGTTAAGTCCCCAATCAGCATGGAGTCAGCGTGACAGACTTTGGGCAAAACCCTTTCCTGAGTGGAAACCCTTGCCCAACAGTGGAACGTCTAATGATTTAATTATTATGATGACATAACTCGTCAATAATCAATATTCCTACAACTAAGACTCACTAAAGCGACGATCGCTATGAAATCTATTCAGCTAATATGAAAACGTCAAATAAAGAATAAGATCACATTCTAAGATCGAAGAAGCCCATCTTATGGGCTCAAACGCATACGTATAAAATTTTTCAAAAGAAAACTCCTTTTAAAAATCCATAACGACACCAGACATCACGAAACCGGGCACCTTGAAATAGAAAAATCTCGAGTCGTATAAATCGTGACGTCATTCCCTCCACGAAGTCACAGAGTACATTTTTATATTGTGCAAAAAGTAGGAAAGTTGCAGCAAGACTAGCTAATTCGAAGAAGGTTACTTAGCATAGATGGCAAGATAGATTTTGTTGAGAACCCTGAGGGGGATGATTGTGGTGGGTGACATCTTCTAATATTACCATTTAAACAAGTTTTATGTAAATCGCAGCGAGCTCGGGGGAGCTTATTTTCGGGAGAATTTTAAAGCACGCCGCGTTTTTCTTTTGGAGTTTAAAGGCGAAAAGTTACAAGATCTTCTGATACCGACCTTAATAGGATTGGATGTTGTTTTAAGGAATAATTTTGAATTAATTAAACAAGTTTTCGTTTGAACAGTAAATAAATTCTTTGATAATTAGAACAGCTTACCATCGGCCTCAAATCAATTTGCTTTATTCAGATTAGGAATTTATCCGGAGATTTACAACGCGAGACCGTACAAGGGATTTGGGAGTATCTGAGTATTGATTTATTGTCTGAAGTATGTAAGGGACCGCGAGAAGATGTATTGCTTTATTTTAGTAAATTAGGTGTCAGTCGTAAAGTGAAATGAAATATGTCTTCTTCTTTTTGTAAATTGGAATGTCTTCGCGTATTTTGCGTAACGTAGTCTTATACTCTTTAGATTCAAATAAACTTAAGGACATAGTTAAATAACAATAAAACCTACTGTATCAGATATCACCTCTAAAGTACCTATAAGACTGAAAAAAAGATTCATCAAAACCTATGTTTGGAGTACCGCACTGTATGAATATGAGATATGGACAATCACTAAGAAAGACAGAGCGAGATCGGAGTCATTGGAAATGTGGTGAAGGGAAAAAACAAACTAGATTGAAAAGAGATCGAAGTTTTGGAAACGCTTGGGGAGAAAAGAAATCTATTGAATACAATAGAAAAAAGAAGGGGGAAGATATCCGCTCACGCGATGCGCTCCTCCTACCGCAAAATGGCGGCTATTTGGTTTCGCAAATTAGAAAAGCATTCAGTTTAAATACAAGTTTTTATAAATAAAAATTATTATTCTGCATTGCTAAATAAATACCCTCCGTACTACCAACAAAAACATCTCAAACAAAATGCAGTAATACACCGCAAATCCTGCACTTAAAAAGCACTAATGAAATTTTTGGTGTACTTGGGTAAATATGATAATATTCCGTTTGAGTGGTTCTAACGTTTACCATGAAATTACTCCTTATAGTTTATAAACGTTTATATTCAGGGTAAACTTAAAAAACGCTACTTACGGTATGTTTTCAATAAATAAACACCGAAATCACCAGCCCAAACAATAACACACACGATTGTCGTGACGTATTTTTGAAGTTGTTTATTTTTTTTAAATGACAGACCCGGGCATTAAAAACTTTATGGTTTGCTAGAGTAGTTACCGAAGTAGCAATTAATATTAGTTCTTTTACCTGTTATAACTTCGATATCCGATAAATCGGTATAAAATCATCACCGGCACCTCTAGGTGTGGTATGCGTCTACGGCTGCATGTATCGCGTGAGCGGATATTTGGTCATTTGTTACGTAATGTCGAATTTGTGAGAGTAATAAATTGAGGGAAGGATAAAAAGGAGGAAAATAAAGAGAAAAGATCAAGAATGGTGTATAGTGGGACAAATAAGGCACTTTTAAAGAGGTCTAGGAACTGGCTATGAACCGTGAGGACTGGAATAAGCTTCACCCACAAGACTCTGGCTCTTAAATAGAATGATGATATAAGGTATACGAAATGACGGAACTCAAGCTCAAGACGTTGAGGACTGTGTTCTTGGCCATAAGTGGTAATGGCCGCTGGAGTAAGGCCTTGTTAAAATGGTAGCCAAAGATTGGCTGTAGAAATCCAGGTCGACCAATAGCGCGCTGGGTCGATGACATAGTAGACAAAGACAAAAGTTGCAGGCAAAACCTAGACCAGAGCAGCATAGGATCTGAAAGTTTAGCATAAGCGAAAGAAAGCCAATACCCAGTGGATGATACGGAGTTGAGATGAATGAATGAAAAATATCAGATAAGTTATGCCTCGTCATGAAAGAAAGAAAGAAAGAAAGAAAGAAAGAAAGAAAGAAAGAAAGAAAGAAGTTTATTCACTGAATTTGAAACACTACACACACTTATATCTAAAATTACAACTAAAAAGAAAACAACAAGTGACTAATTAATTTAAGTTAGTAAGTGTGCATAGTGGCTCAAGCGAGGAAAAGGATACGACTCAGCAATATGTCTATCTCGGTCGAAACAGACGCTGATTTTCAGTCGTTCCTATATCGGCGTCGACTGAGTCCCGAGGAAATGGTACATGTATATCCTTCCTTTTAAGCCACACTACACATTTACGACACACGTATACATTTAAATAAAAGTTATAAATATATGTAAATATCATTAATAAGTTGGGAACATCCGGCATCAGAGCATACGCTGGTTTTCTATTAACACTTTTTTTATATGTTTTTTAAATGTTGACTTAGAGATCCTTTGTCTGAGTGGAGGAGGCAGATTGTTCCAGCATTTAGATGCCTGATACCGGAAACTACCCTCAAAGGCTCTTGTTTTATGAAAAGGTGTTACCAATAAAAAACTATTTATCCTGCGTGAATTATATGAATAAGTATGCCACTTCAATTTTGAATATAGATAAGGTGGATTTTTGTATCTGACAACAGAGCGCATCAATGTAGAAAAATGTAAAATTCTTCTCGATTCCATATTCAGAACACCGTGTTGGTTTAATACAGGTGTTATGTGACTTCTCGGTGGAACTCTATAACAAAATCGTATGCAAGCGTTTTGAATACGCTGTATTACCTTTTTTGATGTGGAGAGAAGACAAGGTCCGAAAACTATATCAGCATAATTTAATTTTGATAAAATAAGGGAATCACACATTTTCAGTCTAATGTCTTCGCTGAGCAAATGACGAATTTTGTATAGCACTTTTAGTCGAAAAAGGCAAGATCTCGCAACAGACTCTACATGGCTCACAAATCGCAATCTGCTGTCCATAGTAACACCTAAATTTTTGGCTTGGTTAACAAATTCGACTGACGATCCAAGAATGCTAATCCTAGGATCCTGTGAAAGGACGCTTGCTATCTGGTATTTTGAACCTAGAACCATAAACTTTGATTTAGTTGGATTCAGAACCAAAGCATTGTCATTTGACCATCGGGCGATGCTATCGAGATCAGAGTTGATCCTAGAAAGGAACAGTTTCAAATCCTGTGGACGTGTGTGAATATAGATTTGTACATCGTTCGCATAAAGATGGTAATTACAATATTTCACATTTCTTATAATATCCGCAGAGTACAAAACAAAAAGAATGGGTCCCAATATAGATCCCTGTGGCACGCCTCTATGTACACTGCTTACAGAAGATCTAGCGATATGGCCGTTCGACGCCTGAACTTTGACAATTTGAGCTCTGTTTGTCAAGTAACTATTGAACCATTTTACTGTGGCAATGTCAAAACCATAATAGACAAGCTTAGCAAGCAGTAATGGGATACTGATAGAGTCAAATGCGCGTGAAAAATCAAGTAGAGTCAGTATAGTGGCCATACCCTTATCCTGTGCGTCAAGTATATTGTCTACTACCTCCAAAAGAGCTGTTGAAGTACTGAGACCTTTCCTAAAACCAGACTGTACTTCGGGTAGGATTGTATTTCTTTCCAAGAACGCAGTTAATTGCCAAAATACTATCCTTTCCAGTACTTTTGATAGATAGGGCAGTAAACTAATTGGCCTAATGTCTTTATAAGTGTTAGGATTATAAATTTTGTGAAGGGGCGTAATCAGAGCAGTCTTCCAGTCACGCGGGAAAGTCGAGGAAGAAATAGATTTATTAATAATATTTGTTATGAGAGGTAGAGCGTGCGGCAGTGTCAATAAAACCATATCTGAATTTATATTATCTTCCCCTGATGCCCCCGACTTAATTGAAAGGATTCAGGATCATGGTCAAGCGCATTTTTATGCTAATAAATAGAAGAGTCGTATAATGTCACATATACGTAAATATATAGTACGTAGGATCACTTGTGTCGTAAATGTATGATATATCCAACATCGTATTTTTGAAATCGAAAATTTTAAAAACATGACTATTGTTTTAAAAAGCAAATAACGATTCAAAGAAAATGTTCCCCAACTGTTAATCTTCTCATAATGTACACGAGCCGTTCCCCCGGCACAATAGTTTTCATATAGAGCGCGGTTTATGACCGGTTCGGGCTCGTAAGTTCTACAACGTATAAGGTTGCCATGCTCTACCCCAGTCCCCGTGGGAGATCGGGCCGTTCGGCAATTTCAAAGAACTGATGTTGTGCTCGTAGATTCTATTTCTATTGTAACTTGTGTAAATAGAGTTGAGAGTAAAATAATAAAACGAGAGCAATCGTTGCATAATGAGGGTTCTTAATGTCTAGTACTTTTAAAAAAGACTAAACTGCCTTTTAAAAAGGAGAAGGAACTTTGAATCATCTACAAATTTTTAAAATGTTATCGTACCCAAATTAAACATTACAGTGTGTTTGTGAAATTGTTTAATAAATTATCCATGGACCTTAAAATTATAAACTACATAACCATTTTCAAACAAAAATTGAGATCTTTATTGTTGGAATAATGCTGCTACTCAGTAGAAGAATTTTAAATTAATTAATTGACAATGTTGTAAATCCAATGATTTATGTTATTTTTTGTATAATGTAAATTGTTTAATTAGCTATAAGTTGACATTCAAACACAATTGTATATTGTATTAT
The DNA here is from genome assembly GCF_003589595.1 of Hyposmocoma kahamanoa. Classification (NCBI taxonomy): domain Eukaryota; kingdom Metazoa; phylum Arthropoda; class Insecta; order Lepidoptera; family Cosmopterigidae; genus Hyposmocoma; species Hyposmocoma kahamanoa. The sequence continues at coordinate 2,019,418 of NW_020653854.1, read as the reverse complement.
GAATAAATGAACGATGATGATGAATAACGTGCCGAGTGGCTTAAGTAATAAGAACGAGATTTTAATATCCCATTATGTATTGTAATTATTGCATACAATACTGTTCGTACAAATAAATTACAATAATGGAACAGAACCACCATTAAAAGATTATTTTGTTAACTACACACAACGACGAACTCAAACAAAAGCGCTACAAAACAAAAAACCAAAGAGATAGAATAGCAGTGTCCGTAATTGGCCAAGTACCGCTTATATTTACCGCTTAACCAATCAGAAGACAGTAGAGCGTATGAGAGAGTTTGTAAAAAAATAATTCTAAAATAAGGCCAATATCCCCGCCGCTCGATCCAAAGCAAAATAAACCGTATTAGTAAGGGGAAAATTCGAATTCAAGCTGAGTTACTCGTAGTATCAACTCTTAAAATAGTATTCTCGTGTGCATCCGTAAAGATATGCAATCATTTTGATGGCGTCAAAACTAGCGATCATATTTTGCTTATGCGATATGACAAATGATGTAAGTGTTCTGCAAAAACATGCAATTAGTATTAATTTGTAATCTGAACCCGCGAGTAATTCTGAGAAAGAAGTGTAAACTTTTTACACATAGGAAATGAAACTAGTTTGTCACGCCCAGGAACATCACTCATAATAGGAAAGTTAAAGGAATAAACAAATAAAGAAGAATAAATTCGTCGTTTGTGAATTTGGTTGCCGATTTACCGAAGTTGCTAAGTTTCCCGCTGACTGAATATAAGCGTTTATATCTATTTAGTACAGTACCGATCACTTTCATAATCCACAGCTTATATAAACAACAGTGAGATAGGGAACGACATCGTCAAAGCAGGGCGTAAATGAGTGACACTAATACAAGATCGTGGTATATGGTACAAACTTAAATCTGTATAGCGTGTTTGTATTCTTTTCCGTTGTCTGTCTAGAATAAAATTTTGTTTTTGCTTTGATCTATTGACATTATATACTGATACCTATTTACAACCACAATTATATATATTTGTTTTTTTTTTTCAAACAAACCTGATTGCCACAATCAGCCGTGACCATGACACCTGTAAACACATAGGTTTGTTTGAGAAAACAAATATACGCGATTTAGACCCGAAGAAATAGTTCCAATTCCTAAGTTCTCTGGTACACATTGTACATAGGAACATTATCGTTATTATAAACAAGTGAAATGTAATCAAATATAGTTGTTTTTAATACAGTTGCTCAAAACGTGGTATTTTTCGCACTACAAATCGTGCGGAAAGTTGGATTTCTCGCACTAGTGCTTTTCACTTTTCCAGTTTTTTTTTAATTTACTGTTGTTTTAAGTCTTAAACATAGAACTAAAGAGATTGTGTATTTATTTAATATTTATGTGCTTTATGACGTATGTAAGTCATTCGTCATTAAAACTTATATTTATTTACAAATACTATATAATGAACGTATCGGGTCGGAGGTCCACAGTCTCTGCCTACCTCTGAATGGGTGACAGGCGAGATTTTTATGTATACATTTGTTCTATGTATTACAGATAAATTGTATCTCACTACTGTTCACGGGTTCCTAAAGAAGTTTAAACAAAAGTACCATGACTTCATAATAAGGAAAGTGGTCACAGACCGATATTACAGAAAATAAACAAAAACAGCACGTTAGAACCAGATTTCCATAGACTTTTAACTAATGGTTGCAGTGGTTGTATTTCATTATTTTAATTTACTAGCAGAAAATGAGTTTTGTTTAAATACTGTTTTATTTTACTTTCAATGTAGTTTTTTCGCAAATGTATTAAAAAACGTCGTTTGATACACGTGCGGATTTGTCATTTTCACTTGTCTCGCGTCTTGGCCCTCGCCTCTGGCTCAGGCCAAGAAGCCTCGAGACTCGTGAATAATGACTAACTTTCCGCACTTATATCAAAAATAACTATTATGTGACTTTTACGAAAGGCATTGAAATACGAGTGTAGATTTACGAAACGAGCGGACAGGCGAGTTTCATAAAAACATCACACGAGTGTTTTAATGCCTAATTATGTACAGTTACATACACTGCTTTTTCTACACATATTATATGCACTCTGTGATGTGTTCAGGAACCGCATATATGGCGGCAAATAAAAACTTTTCTTACGCATGTCACACAACCGTAGTTTTTATTTAATTCATAGACAGACTAGCGTCGGCCCCAACTATCATATCGTTCGATATCAAGTAACGTGTGAAATTTGTCAAAATTGTTTGCTATTGACATTAAGAATAAATCTTCATCTCGTCTGGTATTAGAATTGAGTCAAATGTTTTGTTTTTCAGAGATGTTCGAAATTTGAATGTAATAATAACATCGAATTCCACGATAATATGAAACAATAATAACATTTCCACAGATAAGAAATTTGTTCTAACACTTTATCTTTATGCTGGTTGTAATATTCGGTTTTTGAACACATAATAGAGGGTTTATGATATGTGTGTAGATAAAATATTTTTTTTTTAGTAAATTATGTGAAGGGCGAACAAGTGCGCTTGTTGGTAAGTGACACGCCCACCTTTAACAGGTGCAGTGCCACTCATAGTTTACTCTAAGACTTAAAGTTTATAAGTTTCATGTACCTATAATTTCACCCTTACCCTTAAAACCGAAACGCAGTAAAGCTCACTTTACTGGCAGAAATAGATAAAGCGGCAGTACTTCTGTGGACGAACTCTTTCGCAAGGAGGTCTACCGCTATTAAACTTTGGTTTTTCCATCGTTCTTGTTATAAATAGTACAGATTTGAATTTACGTCAAATTGAGAAAAGGTCAGTCAGAGCGCGTGGTGAAAAGATTAGGGCTTCAACAGAGAGCGGGTGCTGGAAGGACTGGTGGCAGGTCGGGAGCGCAGCGAGTCTAATTCCGTATGTTCACATGGACGACAACACACCGAGTGCAGGCGTGTGGCGGGCGCACTCGGGACGGGCGCACGCGCCCGCGCTATATTTGTTGTCGTCCATATAAATACACGGAATTAGAGTAGTTACACACGGTGACGTTTAGCAGCGATGCAAATTTTCGTGAAACACGCGATTGCATCTTGCGATTTATAGGCGATTGCATCGATGCGCGTTTGTATTATGTAGGTAGACGATTAGCGACTGCATCGTTACTGTCAATCTCACCTGATGTTAAGCGACGATGTGACCGACGATGGGATGCCTAAAAAATGCCTATTGACTCTAGCTTTGAGTAGCCCCAAATTATTGTTTTCGGGAAATACAGATGCGCGTAGAGCATTCTATTCCTTTGCCGTACGCATCAGAAAGGAGGAAGCAAAGCGCTTAGCGCGAATAGGTGGAATATCAACAACATAAGAATGGAGCTAAAAATCGCCATGTGTAACAGCTCTTAGACTCGCCGCGCTCCCGACCCGCAACCGCCCTCCGTGTGTTTCACGCTTTAATCTTCTTTTTATCGTATCTATGTCTTAGACTATATTGCTTGCCATTGTTGTTAAAGAAAATGCCAATCGGAGTAAGCTACTAGCCGATTGTTGCGCAGGGTGCGCCAGACTTACTGAAAAATATGATCCATACGTTAGGCTCCTATCGTACAACCCAGTAGCAAGATTAATGAATGTAACCGAAGTGTCGTAAAAAGTATCTACCCCAATAACAAACCAAAACCATGTATGTGTAAATTTGAATGTGCCGTAGACTGTATACCGTACAGCTTATAATTGAGATATAAAACTCGAGATTTACAACAGAGCTGTTGAACTTTACGCTATTTGCGTGAAAGTTCCGTTTTACGCGTGAAGTTTTATATTGCGGACACGAGTTTGGAACTCCGTTGCGTCGACGTGGCACAATCCCTTCGATAACGGGTTCGGAATATTACCCTTTGTAACATTAGAATCGGATAAGTTGAGATACTCTTAGGCGTGCTACGTGTTTCAAAACAAAATTTAAATTACTGTCTATTTACCGTGGTTGCTTTCGTTCTATTTAATGTTTTAAACTTTATAATATATTGTTGTTTTGTGTATTATTACAGGACGCAGTGTAAACATACACATTTTCGATTAAATACATGTGTGATTACTAATATCTGAACGCTTGCTTGATAATAATATTAGAAAATGACATGCGCGAGAAGAAAGAAACGCGCAAGCGAGAGAGAGAATATACAAGGTGCAAAATATGAGAAGACAAGTTCAACTAAGCTCCGTGATTTTCTATTATTATTTGAAAAGCGACAGTAAACTGTTCCACCGCAGCCCTGTTTTATTTTAAATATGCCACATAGATACCACCACGTACACCAAGTACGAGCATCTAGTCCTAACAAACCATTTTCGCCTTTTTAAGTTAGAGTCACCATACACAACGACTCGGTGGCCCCAACGTTTGCACTCTGAGCGCTGGATGTGGTTCGAACAAGTTGGGAAAATAGATCGTGAATAAAAATTGTTTCTTTTCCTAATTGCAGCGCCAATCAGAATATTAAACCGCCAAGATTTGAGGTGCTACCACTGTGCCCTCTTATTTTTTAAAACCCGAACGGTGATCGAAATAGATATGGTGCCAGTTATTACCACCTATTGGACGAACTCTTTTACAAGGAGCTCTACTGCTACTAAAATTCGTAGCCTTAAATAATAAAAAAATACGTTAATGTTTTTCATTCGTTTTAATATTAGCATTATTTATATAAATTTGATGTATCACATGGTGAAACAAAAAAGTGGATTATTGTCTCATAAGACATTCATCATAATAACGTATTTTCCAAGAAAACATTACATACGGAGAAAGACAAACAGCATTAATGTGTTGACAATAACACGAATAAGGTTACATTTACACAAAACGAGTGACTTTTTATTCTGTAACTTAATTGACAACGTGTACGTAAGATATTCGGAAATATACTTATAGAACCCAACCCAAAATTTTCTTACGTGGGCAAATCGTCTCAGATACTACACTGCTAGAGCTGAAAATCAATTGTATTCTTACAAGGAGACATTACAATATAAGTCGATGCGTTACAGATACACTGTGTTTTAGAAAATATGACACAATTTTTTATCTACATGCGCATGTATATTTCACTGAACACATGGAAGTTCTAAACGAAATTTCTCGAATCACTTATGTTTTTTATTTTCAAAACAGAGAAGAGAGATGGTAAAAATGAGGTGTGTTGCCAAAGCGTAAACATTAAGGATGCGTTCAAGTTGCACATCATATGATGAAGTACAAAAAATAATTATAATACATAAACATCTTTATCTCATATCAATATTAACACATATCATAAACTCTCTATAATGTTTTCAAAAACCGCAAATTACGACCAGCGCAAAGGTAGATTGTTTTGTTAGAACAAATTTCTTATCTGTGAAAATGTTATTATTGCTTCATAACAACATCAAATTCGATGTTATTATTACATTGAAATTTCGAACATCTCTGAAAAACAAAACAATTTGATTTGACCTCAATTCTAATATCAGACGAGGTGAAGTTTTGTTCGAAATAAAATGTCAATAGCAAACAATTCTGACAATTTCACACGTTACCTACTTGATATCGAACGATATGATGGTTGGGGCCGATTCTAGTTTGTCTATGAATTAAAAATAAAAACTACGGTTGTGTGACATGCGCGAGAAAAGTTTTTATTTACCGCCATTTCGCCAGTCGTAATATGCGGTTGAACACATCACAGAGAGCTTATAATATGTGTGTAGATAAAGCAGTGGTTGCAACTGTACGTAATTAGGCATTCAAACCCTCGTGAGATGTTTTTATGATAACAAACCCACACTAGATTTTAATGCCTTTCATTATGTAACAGTCTTAGAATAATAACGTATAGAATGATAGTTTCATATGAAATGAACTGTCACAAGTGAGGCAAAAATCAAATTCAATTAGGCTAGTTTTAGTAGTAGGTTAATTTTCGGTTTTAGTGAATATTTATATAAAAATACAAGTTGAAACGCGTTACTTCCTCGTGGAATGTGATGTTAGTATCTATTTTATGTTTGTCTGACGTATTTTTACACTCATTTACCGCACATTTCGTCATTTTTAGCTAAAATTCTTGATCTGTTCGCGATGCAAGTTGACCTTGAGCACTGAAGGCCCGCCCGCTCGTGTAGGCCCTTTAGGCGCGCTTCAATTTGCCTCACTTAGCGTGAGCGGACTAGGTTTCTATGCGTTATTATTCTAAGGTAACAGTCATATAAACTACTATTTTTCTATTCTAAATTCCTGGTCTAAAGGGACCTGAGATAATAAATAACGGCAGAATTCTTCAGTTTTTTTTTAGAATACCAACTGATGGGACAAACAAGTCAATAAGTGACACCCCTGTCCCTAGCAGTTGCATTGTCACTGACAGCTTTAAATCGACCTGAGGGTAACAGTTTACCCAGAAACATAAGTTGACAAGTCGCATGTGCCTGTAATTTCACCAACACCTTAACCCTTTAAAATTGTTACGCAGAATGCTCTCATTACTGCTTCGCGACAGAAACAGGTAAGGTGGCTGTTCTTGCCTAGACAAACTCTTTCACATGGAGCTCTACTGCTACAATTGCTACTATTTTCTACAGACACAGGAGAAATGAATCGTAAAACATGTCAATACATTACCTACATTACATTTATTATACTTATCTTCTCTCAATAGATGGGTTTGCCAAAAAAACTTACACCCATAATCCGTCCTGAAACTTGCAAACCTCGAATAATTCGAAAAGAAGGCTTTAACTTTAAACGGCGAGCGGCTGACTGATTTATCGACCTCCTATCTCGACCGGGGAACTATTTAAATGAGAATGTTGTTGGAAATCCATTGTCAATTGAATTATGCGTGCGGCAACGTGGTTTCAATAGAAATCGAAAGTGTTTACAGCTTAGAATAATAATGCATAGAATGACAGTTTCCTATTAAGCGAACTGTCAGAAGTGAGGCAAAAATCAAATTCATGTAGGCGTAAGCAACTTGTATTTATGCTCGTCGGCACGCACACAAATGTACAAATAATGATGCCATGGACATTTCTTTCAAAAGCGGAGAAATTGTCTCTTGCTTAACTCATCATTAAGTTAACAAATACTATCCATATTTTGCTTAATTCATATATAAACAAAGACCTAAGGGCGAGTTTAAGTGCGACTATCGAATTTGACTTTAGTTCATGAAAATTTGGATATATAAATAGCCTGATATTATCTGTGGATAAATACATGAAAAGTACATGATAACAATAAAGAACCGGAACCTGAAAGTTATTTATACACAACTTTGGAGAACTGACAATGACTTTTTTTAGTAGTAGACTGTATGATGGACAAGAATAATGATTTTCACATGAAACTAATGAAGGCAATACTAAATATATTCCGTATATAGTTAGCGTAGCTGTTCGCGGTGCAAGTTGACCTTGAGCACTGACGGCCCACGCGCTCGTGTAAGCCTATTTGGGTCCCTACAATTTGCCCCACTTAGCGTGAGCGGACTTGGTTTGTATGCGTTATTATTTTAAGGCTTACAGTACTCTGTTCATTGTTGCCAATGTACTGTCTCAAAATCGTTTTGAAAATGCGTCATCTACTTATAAATTTGCAATAACCAATGCAATTGTTGTCACAGAAAAACTTCTTTTATCTATATTGTAGATATTATTAATCTATTTTATTGCAGTTGAGCTTCTTGTGAAAGAATTTCCCTGCTTACTGCCGCCTTATCCAATTCTACCGCGAAGCAGTAATGTGAGCATTACTGCGTTTCGGTTTTGAAAGGTGAGGATGCTGGTGTAATTACAGGCACATGGGACTTTTCAACTCCCCGTTTTTTTCGTTCCCCGCACTTTTCCGCCCCTCAGATCGTTGTGATTTGAAGTATTGAGTGGGACTGCAACTGCTATATAAACATAGATATAGATTAAACTTTATTGGTAAAATTAACATTTACAAGTGATAAATAATTATAAAT
>NW_020653854.1:1963959-1971411 GCF_003589595.1 Hyposmocoma kahamanoa | reverse complement strand
GACACGATAAAATGGCGGCACAAAAAATGATCCCGATTGTGTTACCAGTGTCATAAAATTATTTACAACTTTGTGAGTATTTACGAGTACTTTTTCTGTACATTTTGGAAATTAATTATGTTACATATTTTATGTTTCTTAAGCCTGCTTTGGTCGAATGTAATATTTCTTAACTTTGTTTGCTTTTACAACGCGACCTTGTTGAACCAGTAATACAATAAATACATGTTGGCCCAGAGTTGGCAAGTGAAGACCAATATGAACGTATAGATAGCTTATTTGCCTTGCCATGCGATGGAATGGGAAGGCAAATAGGCTATCCGTATCGCTCGCCTAGATGGCCTAGTAAAGGCGAGCGCCAACGTATACGATTATTTGCTTTTAATCGATTATTTGGATCGTAATGGATCATTATGCCTCTGAATCGATCGTATCTTCTTGAATCGATCTCATAAAAATCGAAAATAGTATAAAACACCTTTTTTGTATTATTATGATTTAATTGTTTTAATTGAGTTTATTTTTTTTTACTTTTTCAATAGAGGTTCAAAAAAATACTGTTGTGGTTTAAATTATGAATACAATCTACACGATTCGATTTACCTTATGTTGAATCGATTTCCTTTAAAATCACAGTGAAATGAATCGACACGAAAAATCGCACACTGACACTTGAATTGGTCTTTATAAAAATCGAGTCGTAATATTCATCCCTAACTTTGCGTGTCTTGTCACGGCAAATAGGCTGTCTATACGTTTGTATTGGCCTTCCCTCGGCAACGTTGGGCCAACACTTGCGTAACAAGCTTGAGTAACATGTTCAAATGTTCATTTTCATTTTAAGTCTAATGTTGCAATTATTTGACTGATTGATTCAGATTTAAAAACTTTATTCTTGATTTAATTAACTCAGTGAAAATTTACGGACTTACTAAATAATATTAATGTATACGACAGCATGCAGCATTTTTGATTCTAAATAACTATTGTTAGTTTACAAGAAACCTAGATAACTTAAGGTCATTTAAAAAATAAACATTTTCAATAGCGCTGTTTTTGTTACTTCCACCAAAAATTCGCCGAACAGAAATCCACTTGATTAGAGTCTGCTTTTTAGTGTAGTTTGTAAACACAGAATCCGTTTGTTAAAGTAGATTATCTCATAAATCAAAAATAGTACAGCGATCAAATAGAAGAAATATAGGTTGCTATAACCTCGTTTATACTCCGTACACCGCAATATGAAGGTAATAAGTCAGAAGCACGTTTTATATTGCCTGCATGCAGCAAGAGATGGCACTCTATTTGTGTCACTTAGGGGACGAGAACGTGACGCTACGAGAATAATACTACTTAGCTTGGATACGGCATATCGAAAGTTGGTATTGGGATGTGTTAAGAAAAACATATTGCCACTTAGCAGGTTTTCCTTCTGAAGAAGAAGATACTCAATATATTTATGCATTCATAAGGTACGTACATGTCTTAAAATTAAAATAATGCTACACATATGAGCCCTTTATTAGAGATAACAATAAGAGCTGTCATGAACAGGCGTGTCGCTTATCACCACGGCTTGTTCGTCCTGTTGCTTGACGACATTAAAAAAATCTCAGAAAACTGAAGATAGGGTTTAAGCCACACATGGCCGCACTCGCTTAATGCAGTTTTCCCGATCCTTAAAAACCATCTTCGATATTGTAGGTCTAATTTTTTGAACTTATTTTTTCAAACAAACCAACATTTCGGGCTCGTTATATGCCATGGTCACAGGTGACTGACACGTGACCAGAAAAACAAATATTCACGCATTAGGTTCGAAAATATTTTCATTTCCTATGTGAAATAACCACGAAAACCGAAGAACTTGATATGTATGAACTGAACGTTGCAAATAAATTACTATTTTTATTAACATAAATTACGTTTTTATAAGTATTCTGTGACACCGAAGTCTCGATTCACAGCGAGTAAGTGCTAAGGAGACCTGCCGCCTCTGGTGAAAAAATGCCAAAATGCTATATTCTTTCAACTTCAACTTTTGTATCTATAGCTCCGTCGTTTCAAAAATGTGTAAACAATGACTCCTGTCATCTGTGCAGAAATCAAGCAGCAATTGGTCGGTGGTTAAATCCCCTACCAACACTAATAAATGAAATTTTAGATTTTTTTAAATTGCTGCATCAGCTATAGCTGTGTATCAGTCAAGCCTGAAAATCAGCAATGCTGTCTTCATCCTTTCTGTCCAGATTACTGTTCTTTTGTTTTAATTTTTTTTTACAATATCTAGTGAATGGACGAGAAATTTTTCGCTTATATTAGTTTTATGTGTTTTGTGGATAAATAAATGTCTTTTCATTTAATTAATTACAATGTTAATTTCTTCTCATTATGTTCCATAATTTATGGCTCTTCGTATGCCTTCTTGGCCGAACGGTAACCTAGCTGGTTTGCCACGCAGAGGCCCTGTGTTCGATTCCCGGTCTGGAAGAAATACATGGCTTACATTAATTCTCGTTAGTTTGGTTGTAATATATGGTTGTCTATGTGTGTGTTCCATGGTACCCACGATACAGGGTTTCCCTAGTGCGGGGTTATGAGTATGTGCGTGATTATATTATTATTAATTTCGCCATCTCTGAGGTCCTGTGTTCGATCCCCGGCTTGGTTAATATAGAAAAATAACTTTTGTATATTGTCTCGGGTCTAGGTGTTTATGATACCGTCGTGGCTTCCGATTTCCATAACACAAGTGCTTTAGTTATTTATAGAGCTCCTTGTGAAAAAGTGTTGCTGCCACCTTACCTGTTTCTGCCGCCAAGCAGTAATGTGAGCATTACTGCGTTCCGGTTTTGAAGGGTAAGGGTGCTGGTGAACTTACAAGCACATGGAACTTGTCAGCTTACGTCTCAGGGTGCCGGGCGCAGTGGTAGAACCCCTAAGATCTATGCGATTTAAAGCTCTGAGTGGCACTGCAACTGTTTGTCCTGTCACTTGAATTCCAGAATAAAAACTTGCTTTGGGATCAGAGCAACGTTCCTAATGTTGTGTAATCTGATCATTAGAAGACAACAAGCCGGAGCATCCATTATTTGATTCATACATCATGGTGACTCCAAAACGTAGCTAAAACGAGTTGTCAAGGGAGTAATTAGATACACGAACCAAGTACCTGCACGAGCTACTAAAGAACAGTTCGTGATAACGGTTTTATCGTTATCAATATTGATACCTATGCAGTAGGTAAATTGACTTGGTGACATTCCAAAATATCTTGGTCAAAAAGAAAAGAACCGACTTCAAACTTTGCTTATACGTACATACAAACTGAAATTAAAATTTTAATAATCGGTTACCGGAAAGTACGAGAAATCGGATTCAGCCCCTAGTTTCCCACCCTTAGTGGTGGAATATTGTCTACAAATTTAAATGGAACCAATATTGAGGTACCATATTTCCAACAAAAAAATAATCATCAAACCTCGATTCATATTCTCAAGTAGTAGTGTAATGACGTAACATACAAAAACAATACAAACGAATTGAGAACCTACTCCTTTTTTTGAAGTCGGTTTTTATTTTGCAAGTGACACGGGACGAATAAGTCGTGCGCCTGATGGCAAGCTACCAGTTGCAGTGCCACTCAGAGCTTCAAATCGCAAGAATCTGAGTGGCACTGTGACTGCGCCCGTCACCCTGAGATATATGTTGACAAGTCCCGTGTGCCTGTAATTTCACCAGCACCGTTACCCTTCCAAACCGGAACACAATAATACTGACATTACTGCGTGGCGGCAGAAATAGGTAAGTATCGTGTATCGAGCATTACTGCGTTCCGCTTTTGATGGTTTAGGGTGCTGGTGAAATTACAGGTTCGTGGGACTTGACTTATGGGCACAGTGACAATGCCTCTCAGATCTTTGTGATTTAAATGTTTATGGCGGCCATCTTGTACTTGCCAAATTAGACGAAATCATGGTACCTCGAAGGTAAACAACTCTTTTATGCGGAACTGTACAAGTTTTTACAATAAGATTCCGGAGAATATATTAAGATTATCATTTCCTAAGTTTAAAACTTACATTAAAAGTATTTTAATTGAAAAGTCATATTACAAAATTGAAGAGTATGTTTTAGATAAAGAAGTGTGGAAAGACAACAAGAACCTACATTCCACACAATTATGATTTAAGTTTATTTGAAAAGAGCAATCCCTAGAGTTTCTTAATCGTTCTTCTCAGGGAGGTCAGCATGGTGAACGAGCAGTAGTTTAAAAAGTAGCTTAAAAAATTACGTTTTCAAGTGTAAAAATTTTACCTATGGAATAAATAATTATTTGACTTTGACCAAACTCCTTGACAACGTTTATTTGAGAGCCATGTGGCCATCTCCGATGCTTTGGCGGGCAGTCTTCGTTATACCTGACACGGAGCTCTGAGTGAAATTTCAACTGTTATGGGCAGACGTGTCGCTTACTACCATGCGCACAACTTGTTTGTCCCGTGACTTGGTATCATGAAAAAGTCACATTTAATAATAAATAATAACGCACACACTCAACATAGCCCCGCACTAGGGAAACCCTGTGTCGCGGGTGCCATGGACACACACATAGACAACCACATATTACACCCAAACTCACGAGAGAAATAATTGTAGGTCATACAACTATTTCTCCCGGCCCGGGAATCGAACCTGGGACCTCTGCGTGGCAGTCCGGCATGGTAGCCGTTCGGCCACGGAGGCAGTTGAAGGCATTGTAATACCAAGCATACATATCACGAATTTTTTTGTGTCAGTTACTCAGTCAATCAGTTACTGTATGGAGGCAACATTGCATATAGCCAACACGTTGCCAGACTCGGCCACAACAGTCCACTACGAGTTGACATTATAGTGATTTGTGCGATAACTTGGCTCAAGTTTCCCCCACACCCACTGACACCCCAGAGAAATAAGTCGACTGGTACTTTCTTAACGAAATGATTGCCTACGTGTACGTTGTTAGCCCCATTTATTTGGGGTGGATTTTATTTACTCTCACTCCCTAGTGGATAATTCACTTTCTAAGCATTCCGTATCGACCAACTGGGACGCATAAAGTATTTTCTACTTTTTCGAGGAAATAAGAAAATTGTACGACCTCGGTTTCTGTTTACATCGTATACGGCTCTTCGCCTTTATTTACATATCTGTGTACTTTGTAAATTAAGCTGTTCGTTCACCAAATAAAATAAAATAAGGTTCAGATGGAGTGTTCAACGTATTGTGTTGTCAATTGGTTTTTTATATGATGTCACAGACGAAAGCAATACGATGAATATCGTAATAATGAATAAATTCATTGAAAAAAGGCGCTACTTCATATGCGTTATCAATTGAAAGCAAAAACGGTATTTTACGTTTTTTAATGGGTCTATAGTTGTTGGTGACGTCAAAATTTAACCCGGTTCGCTCTGTTAAATAAGTCAAATTTCATTATTATCATCAGCTTTCACGCATCCACTGCTGGCCGCTCACGCGATACATGCAGCCGTAGACGCATACCACATCTAAAGGTGCCGGTGATGATTATATACCGATTTATCGGATATCGAAGTTATAACAGGTAAAAGAACTAATACTAATTGCTATTTCGGTAACTACTCTAGCAAACCATGAAGTTTTTAATGCCTGGGTTTGTCATTTAAAAAAAATAAACAACTTCAATACGTCACGACAATCGTGTGTTATTGTTTGGGCTGGTGATTTCAGTGTTTATTTATTGAAAACATACCGTAAGTAGCGTTTCTTAAGTTTACCCAATATAGATGTTTATAAACTATACTTTAAGAAGTAATTTCATGGTAAACGTTAGAACCACTCAAACGGAATATTATCATATTTATCCAAGTACACCAAAAATTTGATTAGAGCTTTTTAAGTGCAGGATTGGCGGTGTATTGCTGCATTTTATTTGAGATGTTTTTGTTGGTAGTACGGAGGGTATTTATTCAGCAATGAAGAATAATAATTTTTATTTATAAAAATTTGTATTTAAACTGAATCCATTTCTATTTTGCGAAACCAAATAGCCGCCATTTTGAGGTAGGAGGAGCGCATCGCGTGAGCGGCTAGACATTAGCGTCCTTCTGAGCACGTTAACTCTTCCGGTCCAGGATCCAATGTCAAGTAGGAAACTCGTTCGCATAATGCGTCTTTAATTCGGTCGAGTATTACTTATTTGACAGTAATTGTTTCGCACGGATGTCGGACGTAGAACGAAGGTAAATCCCCTATGCCGCGCGCTTCCAGCCTCTGCCAGCCACCTTTCTCAGATCATCTGTCCATCTTGCCGCAGAATGTCCTACACTATGTATGGCTTGACCTGATCACCATTCTAGAACAAGTGTGCTCCATTGGCCATCCCATAAGCTTACTGATTTTGCGAGCTATGTGGGTCAAGTGACTCACTTAGTTCTCTAATATATGATTTCGTTAGGACTGCTGTCCATTAGAGAAACCCCAAGCATAGCGCACTCCATCGCACGCTGATTAACTTTGTATTTGTGGATGAGGTTAATGTCCACGTCTAGGTTTCGTAAGACATGATATGTGTAGATGTGTCTACATCAAAATCTAATGTTAGGACATCAATTTCAAATAATACCGATACGCACTTTACTACTGACAAGACACATACTCGCGAAGGCACGCACACAAGCTCCCTCGCACACATGCACGAACACACACACGTTGGCACAACCGTGCCAATGCCACTGCATAGAAAGAGTTGACAATATAAAATACCTAGGTGTTACCATGCACAAGAACCTTACATTTAAGAAACACGTTCATACCTTGTCTCAAAAAGTAAGGAAGCTCTCTTATTTATTCAAGTACCTACGTCATGTGGCAGATAAGGATACTCTCAAAATAGTGTATCAGGCTCTTGACAATCTATTCTAACATACTGCATTGGAACAAGGGGTGGAGCTACAAAAACTATATTGCTAGAACTTGAAAGAGCTCAAAGAATGCTGTTAAAAATCTGCTTTTTTCAACCCAAATTATTCCCAACCGAAGGTCTGTACAAAGAGTCGAATCTGCTAACAGTAAGTGACAGCTTTATTCGTCTTCCATTACTCGTCATCAACACTCTAAAACACATCCCCGAAGCCTCACTAGTATGAATCAAAGAATCAAAAGAAAAAAAAGTCTGTGTTTAACTTCCAGCTAGAACATCATTAGCTCAAAGATTTTTGCGTTTTCGGTCAGGCAGAGTGTACAATTTACTAAACAAAAAACGAGGTACAATAAATTTGTCAAAACATGAAGTTAAAAAGAAAATCAACTTATACTTACAAACAGTAAGCTATAATAATACTGAGAAAATAATTGAGATCACAAATTCACGCACGCACGCACGCACGCACGCACGCACGCACGCACGCACGCACGCACGCACGCACG
>NW_020653854.1:1963786-1963949 GCF_003589595.1 Hyposmocoma kahamanoa | reverse complement strand
ACGCACGCACGCACGCACGCACGCACGCACGCACGCACGCACGCACGGACGGTCGGACGGACGGACGGACGGACGGACGGACGGACGGACGGACGGACGGACGGACGGACGGACGGACACACACACACACACACACACACACACACACACACACACACACACA
>NW_020653854.1:1950610-1963776 GCF_003589595.1 Hyposmocoma kahamanoa | reverse complement strand
CACACACACACACACACACACACACACACACACACACACACACACACTGAAACACACAATTTAGTCTGTCTTTACAATATTCTTACCTACTAACAAGTTCTTATTACTGTTACTACTTTTCTACTTAACTTTTACAAAGCTTCTCCGACCTGGAATTAATAAGAGGAGTAATTAACCTTAGCCTAGAGGGAGGGAGCCTGGTGATTAGTCATACTGGGATATAAGTAATACTGCCACCAGACTCTCACAATGTGCATAATTGTACAAAACTCTGTATTTTAGTCTTAAGTAAGCCTTGTGAGAGTAACAAAAATTTTCATTCATTCACATAACTGGTAGAACGTACTGATTGATAATTTTTGTTATTTTAAAGCATAGTAGTATAGTTTCGGAAACGTTACGCAGGTCGCCAACAACTGTATAGTCCTTGTTTCTTTTTATCATACCATAAATTATGGGATAATGGTCTTTAATAGTTGCAGTGCCACTTTAAGTTTTAAACCGCAAAGATCAGAGGGGTATTGCCACTGCGCCCGTCACCATGAGAGCACTCTTCGAAACCAGAACGCAGTAATGCTCACATTACATCTTAGCGACAGCCATAAGTATGGTGGCAGTACTGCTATTAAAAATTACATCACAACATAGAAAACTTAGAATTTGGAATCGAAATGTGTAAGTCGTCGAAATACATCCGTTCTGGTTACGCTAGCATAACAAATTATCCACATCAATTTTGAATTTTTGAATTTTAACAACCTCGATGTTGCTCAAGTGTGCAATGTAGATGCTTGATGATGATGTCCTTCTAAAATAAACATTGTAAACTAAAAAGTGAATTAACTAATAGTATTTGCTAACAACATTGGTATGGGAAATGAAGCTATTTTTTCGGATTTAAATTGCTTATATTTGTTTTTTCAAACAAACCAACATTTCGAGTCCTCTACAGATCCCATGGTCACGGTTGGTACAGTCATCAACCAGTTTGTATCTATATGTCGCGTCCAGCCTCCATGGATGACCAGACTGACAGACCACAAAGACGGACTTACTTGACTGACAGGAATTCGAAATTAGGCCGACTCTCTTTGGACAAAAGCGATGACCAACCTTCCTTTCTTCGACAAAAGACAACGAGGGCAATCCTGACTAAACCTCTGACGCGAGCAGACGACTTCTCCTGACTAAATTGTACAGACAGACCGTACACTAATATTAATGCAAACCACCCTATTTTTTCACTATAGTTACAAAAAATACACGGAAAAATGGTTTCGTTTCCTATGTGTAACAATTGCGAAAACCTAAGAACTCAAAACATTGGTATGGTTAGTACTAAATATTCAATTCTGCAACATTACCATTTACAGAACATTTCATTGCTTTTTGTAATCTGTGAGAGGCTTAAGAACTAGTTTTTATTTACAAAGAACTCCACTTGAAAATTTTAAAGTTTAATGAATATTCCTTAAAGAAATGTGAGCTCCTTGTTCAGCTTTATCGTAGGAATTCCACGCAGCTTGCAGTTATTTGTGCCAAATAAATACTTGGAATATAATAGAGCTGAAGATTTTAAAAAACTTACAAGGCGGCGAAGTTTTCGATGTTCGAGAACTTTGTGAAAACAATGATTTCTTTGCTTTACAGCGAAATTTGTTAACAAACTCGATGCGTTTCGAGTCCCAAAACAATATTGTTTGAAAGCAGAAATTGTAACTAAACAAAAATATGATCATTATGTAAAATATTATCTGTGTATGGGGTTGGGTAAACGGGTAGATGGCCCATGGACTAGAAGGAATCTTTACTGATACCACTGGGGTGTGTTAGTTGTTCCACCTCCACGTGTGCGAAGTCTTTGAGCAGTCTGTGGTAACATGTTATCACAGAACGCCCAAGGACGTAGCCGGTACACCTTGGGGCCAACACTGACAATCCTCAGCTTCAGTCTGAGAATTGTCAGTGAGGGCGCGAAGCGATCAACACGGCCCGGCCATGCGTTTCTGGGGGTGGACCATGGGACGTGGTGGGCAGTCTAAACTTACACCCTCCTGCGTTAATGCCTACGCAGTTGAGCGCCGTACGCAGGGATGAAGGAATCCTGGGGGGTTGAGCCCGAGCGGGGTGGGGACTCCGGCAAGCAATACGCCCCCTTTGGCCCTGATTTCCTGCTAAACGGTAGCCCTGTGATTAGCCAACACAGGGAAATGGCATTGTGTCCCGTCAGAGGGCCACAGGCGAGGTGTGGGGGGACGGACTCGGCCATGCTGACGGGGTGAGTATGTGTGGAACACCTGGCTGACTTTGATCAGGTCAGCCAGCCGCACATTTCGAGCCCCCGATGTCGCGCAGTGAGCTCCCAACTTCTGCACCTATACTCTCCTGACAATCCTGGTGTCCCGAATGGGACATCCCCAAAGGTGCGGGCTCCGTGGTGGGTGGGAAGTCAGGAGAGTGAATTTTACGAACTTTTAAACATGGATTTAAACGATCAAGTTTTAACCAAAACCCAAAACCCAAAACCGGCGGTACTGGAGGGGAAACCCAAAAGTGCCCCACAAGCAAATAAAGACACACAGCGCCCTACGGTGAGTGGTAGGCCAAAGGGGAAACCCCAAGGTCAGCCAAGCACTGATGTTGGTGCTAGCACCACACCAGCGGTTGTGGCCCAAACCCCAGGTTCTGCGGCCCCCGCTCAAAACCCTTCGAACGAGGCACTTGAAGCAGGGTGGACCCTGGTGAGTCGCCAGCCCAAATCCAAGGCCACGGCACCCAGCCGCAAGGAAGGGACTAGTGGCCACGGCGAGCGTCCACCTCCGGCCCCCAGTGGGAGCAGGGGACGCCCTGCCCGTAAAAACAAGAAAGGCCGTCGTAGAGAACGCGAGCGTCGCACTTCAAACAACGCCCTGCCGAAGGAGGGAGAGGCGAGGCCCCCAGTGGGTGGCGCGAGTGGCCCGGGGACTGCATTAGCACGGTCAAATGGGTCGGACGCGCGGCCCACTGGTAGGGCCCCCCTCCCTTCTAACAGCAAACCCGTAGAAAGCAGGCAGAGGTCCTCGACCATTGCCAAACGGGCCCGCCTTGACGAGACCATATCTCCTAGAGGCGAGCACAAGCGGCAAAAGGTTGAGAGGCCCGCCCAGCAACGCACCTACGCCGAGGCCACCAGGCCTGAACTCATGGCGGTAATTACATCAGCCAAAACTGGCTACATACGGAGCTCCGATGCCGACATGGTACAGGTGGCCCTATGTCAGCGCCTCGCGCAAGGAGCGGAAGAGTGCAGCGAGGAGGACGTCAGCCCACAGTTTCGTGGTAAACCTGTCCTGTCTACAGCGACGGGTCCCTGAAACTGTGGTGTCAGGACACAGCCACCTTCCAGTGGCTAGAGGATGCTATTAGCACCATAAGGCTGCCATCCGGGGAGCCCCTCTCATTGAAAAATGGGGTGGAGGCTCCCCGGAGGATGGTCTGCGGACTACTCATCCCTGGTCACTGGGAGGATGCGCGTCGAGTCGGCCGCATCCTCAAGTGGCAAAACCCGTGGGCGGAGGCACACCGCTGGGTTGTTCACAAGCTGCAGCAGCACAGTGACAACTCCTTCGTAGTGGTGAGCCTCCCTGAAGAACTCGTCCCCGCTGTCCTGGGGCATGGCCGGCGCCTAACTTTCCAGTTGGGCACGGTCTACCTCAGGTTCAGGTCAAAGAGGGGCCTGTACACCGATGTGCCACCTAAGAAGACGGGCACAACAGCGACGCGGATGGACGTCTCCCCGGAGCCCTCCACCTCCTCCAATATTCCCGGAGTAGGTGAAGGGCCCTCCTTGACCCCCGTCTCTGCGGATGCCGCTGTCAAACCAGTGGCGACCAGCAGTGATGACGAGTGCGTGTTGGGGATGGGAGACATCCGACTGAGCGAGGACGTGGACGAGGAGCTGCTATCTTCTGATGGCGGTTTCCCCCTCGCTCAGTAAACTCCACATCGTCCAGAGCAACCTCCACCACAGCCAGGCCGCAACGGTTCAGCTCCGGAAATGGTTGGAGGCTAACAAAACAGCCATGGCACTAATCCCGGAACCGTGGATTAGTGCCCGTGGCCAAATAAATGGACTCTCACATCTGAGAGGTAAGCTACTATCGACTACCATCTCAGATAAACCTAGAACTTGCATAAATTACTCCAATAACTTACATGTACAGCCACTAACTGAATTCTGTTCCAGAGACCTGTGTGCCGTAAAGCTTTTAGCAGACGCGGCCACGGGTCTGCCTGAAGTGATGCTCGCCTCTGTCTATATGGCGGAGACTGATGTGCCACCACCACAGGAAATGGTTCAGCTAATCAACTACTGCGAGCAGAACGGCCAGAATATCATCGTGGCTACTGACTCCAATGCCCACCATCCGTTGTGGGGCATGGAACTCGCAAATGATAGAGGTAAGAACCTAACAGAATACTTATTCACAACTAACCTTCAAATCCTTAATAAAGGTATAGTACCAACTTTTATAAATAAAAGATGTAGAACTATTATAGACTTTTTTTTTTTTTTTTTTTTTTTATAATAGTTAACCTTAGCGTCAGAAGGAGCAGTGGACCTTATCCACAATTGGCACGTGTCCGAAGAAGCATCTTTCTCGGACCACAGATGGATAAGATTCAGCTTAGAAACAGCCATTAAAGAACAACAATCGAAACGGAATCCCAGAAAAACCGATCGTAAACTGTACACGGACAAACTACACCAGAACCTGGGAGAACCAAGAGCACCGGGTAGACTACTGGGCACAGCACAGATAGAAACACAGGTTAAAGAACTAACATCAAACATATTGAACAGCTATAACTCCGCATGCCCACTGAGTGACGCAGCCCAGCGACAAGGCCAACACTGGTGGGGGCCTGAGCTTGAGAGGCTGCGAAGAAGGGTAAGGAGACACTTCAATAGAGCAATGAACACATGCGCGGATGAGGACTGGGAAAACTACAAGACGGCCAAATCCAAACTAAAAGAGCGCATACAGTTCAGGAGCACCGCGTCATGGCGAGGCTACTGCGGGAACATCACGTCTTGCGCACAAGCAAACAGAATAAGGAAAATCCTAGGCAACTCAAATTCAACTGAGCTAGGTTCAATACGCAAAATAGATAACACGTACACAACTTCCCCTGCGGAAACGGAAAAAACCCTACTGGAAGTACATTTCCCAGGATGTAAGTTCGTCCAAGACGACAGGTGCGTAGAAATGAACTACACCACATCGATCCATAACTGGCGATACACAGAACAAGTAGTGACATACGAAAAGACAAAGTAGGCAGTGAACACCTTTGAACCATACAAAGCTCCGGGCCAAGATGGAGTATTCCCGGCACTCCTACAATGGGGCGGGGACACACTGGTCCAGCACCTGGTCAACATCTTTCGGACCTGTCTAGCATTCAGCTATGTGCCCCAGAGCTGGCGAGAGGTAAAAGTCATATTTATACCGAAACCAGGAAAACCCGACTACACTGACGCGAAGTCCTTCAGACCAATCAGCCTCACATCGTTCTTCTTAAAGACATTAGAAAGGTTATGTGACAGAGAACTGAGGGATGGAGAGCTTAAGAACATTCCATTACACGGCAACCAATGTATGCATATACAGCCAAGGCAAATCCACTGAATCGGCCCTACATGCCGTTGTGGGCAAGATAGAAGTGGTCCTTAAAGACAAAGCAATCTGCCTAGGCACCTTTATAGATATTGAAGGAGCCTTCGATAAAACCAACTTCTCCAGCATACAATCAGCAATGAAAGACACACTGTAGATGAAGTGCTAATTAGCTGGATTAGCAACATGCTGAAACAAAGAACAATAAAAACAACAGCAAATGGGCCATAGTAGCGAAGGGGTGCCCTCAAGGAGGGGTTTTGTCGCCTCTGCTGTGGAACATGGTCGTAAATGACCTTATCATTAAACTCAACAAAGAACATTTCTATACAATAGGATATGCTGATGACATAGCTATACTGGTAACAGGAAACTATGCCAATACACTCTGCGACATTACACAAGCGGCTCTCCGAATTGTGGAAAGATGGTGCAGAGCATATGAACTATCGGTAAATCCAACAAAGACGGAACTAGTAATGTTTACCAACAAACGACTACTAGGTAACTACCGATTACCCAAACTCTTCAGCACAGAACTACAGATATCAACCGAAGTCAAGTACTTGGGAGTAATACTGGACAACAAGTTGAACTGGAACAAACATCTGGACAACAAAATTAAAAAAGCTACTATCACCTTCTGGCAGTGCCATAGCATGGTGGGTAAACAATGGGGACTTTCACCCAAGATAACACTATGGCTCTACACTGCGGTGATAAGACCCATGATCAGTTACGGCGCGATAGTATGGTGGCCACGAACCAAGCTGACGACCGCAACCGACAAGCTGGACAAATTCCAAAGACTCGCTTGCATGGCGACGACCGGCTGCATGAGGACGACTCCAACTGCGGCCCTCGAAGCGATGCTGGACCTTCGACCCCTCCCACTGTTCATCAGACAGGAAGCGGCGTCAACAGCAGTGCGTCTAAACAGAGCCGGCCTCTGGAAGCACATGAGGACCCCACATACAGAAATCCTTTACAAGATTGTCAATGAGGAACCGCTACTGGAGGCGGTTGTGGATAGGATCCCAAAACAATACATCCTTGACAAGAAATACAAAATACAATTATTTGAAGATCCCAACGAAGGACTAAACCCCAGAGAGGTCCGAGTCTTCACAGATGGATCTAAAACAAACTCAGGAACAGGTACTGGGGTATTCTCAGAAGACCTCAATATCAGGATATCAGCACCGCTTGGTGACCACAACACAGTATTCCAGGCTGAATGCATCAAGTTGGCGGCAGAAGCAATCATAGCGAGAAGAGTAAAGAACTACTCCATTCGAATACTCTCCGACAGTATGTCAGTACTTCAAGCACTGAATAGCTATGACATAAACTCAGGGCTCATTTACGAATGCCATCAAGCACTCTTGGAGGTATGTATACAAAACCACGTAACTCTTCAGTGGATTAAAGGACATAGCGGCTCACGTGGCAATGACGTAGCAGATGAACTAGCCAGGAAAGGGTCGGAGACGGACGCTGTAGGACCAGAACCGATAGTGTCCCTCCCCTGCCAATGGTCCAGAACAACTATACACAAAGGTACAAAATCTTTACATAATAATACATGGACCACCCTTACGGTTTGTAGACAGGCGAGGGAAGCGAGGGAAGCTCCCAACGCTCAACGTCAGTCTATCTCGAATACTAATTAAACTTAAAAGGCAAGAGCTTCGCACTCTAACTGCCGCCCTAACGGGTCATGGTCCATACAATAAACACCTTTTCAATTTAGGTATCACAGACAGCCCTCTATGCAGAGCGTGCATGGAGGGGGAGGAAACGGCTGCGCACATCCTACTTCAGTGCTCCGGCGTGGCCAACTACAGGGCAAAATACCTTGGAGTGCCAAGGTCGCTCCCCGAAGTCTTCAGCAAACCAAGGAGGCTGCTGAGATTCCTGGAGGAGCTTGGGTGGCACGAGTAGGACCCTGCACCCACCACACGCAAAATAGGCGCTTTGTCGTCGAGTTGCGGATACCAGCCCGTTGCACCAAGTACCAAGTACCAAGAGTACTGATACCACTGCATAAAAAACGCTCAATAAGCCATTGCGGAAATTACCGGATAGTGGATTTAATATCTTAAGCCAGCAAGATAATGTTACACGTGATCAATAGCCGACTTCAACCGGTCCTTCAGTGGCAGATACCCAATGAACAAGCGAGTTTAGTTATAGGACGAGGAACACGGAAACAGATCGTGAATGTCAGGCAGAAAATAGAAAAAAGCCGAGAGCTCAACATGCCTAGTTGTTGATGGTGAGACTCACCGTCAACAAGTCCGACAGGACCGGCCATCTCTCTAGGACTGAAGAACTCTCAGACCTTGAATTTGTGAGCGATTTTGTATACCTCGGATCTTTACTAACCAACCAGAGCGGAAGTAAACGAGAGATCAAGAGACGGATTGAAATGACCAAAGCTGCTATGAGCAAGCTAACGCGCATCTGGCGTAGCAGAAAAGTGTAACGTTTGAGACTTGTCTTCGACCAAATCGAGATTAGTCTGGACATTGATTTTCTCGATTTTTCTTTATGGCTCAGAATCAAAAAATAGACGCTTTTGAGATGTGGTGTTGGAGAAGGAGATGTGGTGTTGCTCCGTATACCATGGACCGCTAGAAAAACAAACCAATCCATAATTGAGCAGCTTCATGTCACAGACAGACTTTCCATAATATGCTGCCAGAGAATCCTACAGAATTTGGGTCATATTGCTCGCCGACAACCAGACAACCTTCACAAACTGGTTATGGTGGATCAGGAGGAGAGATAGAGATGGTCGATCACCTAACCAATGGAGTGACCAAGTGACTCCCCTCACTGGCAACTATAACAACTGCCCTGCTAGAGGCCGAAGACAGAACCAGATGGAAGAAAATCGTCCATAAAGTCTCGAAAACCATTCGGGGACACGATCGTCAGCAATGAAGATAACGACTAAGAAGGTTGTGTTGCCAAAAGTCTGTTAAAAAACAAATCATCTTCAGCTTACACGCATCTTGAGTACGCTAAGCCTTCCGGTCGAGTCTTGTGCTCCCGAATCTAGCCGCTGCCGGCCACCTTTCTCACCTTACGTTTGCATTGACGTAGTTGCTACTCTAGAACAAGTCTGCTTCATCGGCTATCAGCTCTCCTGCAGACATGTCCGGCCTACTGCCCCATTAGCTCACTGATTTTGCGAGCTATGTCGGTCACTTTAGTTCTCTGATGAATGCGTTCATT
Organism: Hyposmocoma kahamanoa; assembly: GCF_003589595.1. NCBI lineage: Eukaryota > Metazoa > Arthropoda > Insecta > Lepidoptera > Cosmopterigidae > Hyposmocoma > Hyposmocoma kahamanoa. The sequence continues at coordinate 1,954,873 of NW_020653854.1, read as the reverse complement.
GACGATTCTGTCCATTAGGGAAACCCCGAATATAGCTCGCTCTATCGCACGTTGATCGATTTTAAATTTGTGAGCCTGTTTAACGTTGACAACCGCCATTCTTTTTTTTACATTGACCACTGAGCCTCTCTCCCAGTGCCCGGAGTTTTTTTTTTATTAAAAGTTTTGGGTTGGATACAAGTCCTTTGAATCATGTCTTCGTTTAATTATCGAGATCGTTATTAAATATTTTCCATTGTGATTCTACAACATTAAGTTTTCACTTTCTCTTAAATAACCTTGTTCTCTTGTTTGCGCTTTCTAAATAGTCTTTTAAGCGGCGGGAGTCAATATTTGTGTTTTTACTTTCACTTATATTTATATCACATTATTATAAACTTCGTAATTATTGGAATTTTCAGGACAAACTCTTTTGAATTTGGTTTAAACTAAGGAACATCTAGGAAATTAAACTATTTTTCCGGATTTAAATCGCGTATATTTGTTTTTTCAAACAAACCGACGTTTCCGTGGGCAAATCTTTGTTTCAGAGAGCACATGGCGTCTGCGACAGTAATCATCTGCCGGGGGAACTTCAGCATATAAGGCAAGTCCTACATGCGAATAAGTTGAAGATCCCACGCCAATGCCGCAGGCCCCGTGTGAAACCACCAACAGTCGAGCGAAGACCTGCCATCTTACCTTACGTGAGAGGTGCTACAGACAAGATCGGAAGAGTCCTCAGGCGTGCATCTATCAAGACCTATTTCAAGCCCCTGAGGAAGATTTCTCAGTTTCTGAGACCCGTGAAATGTAACATCTCCTTACAAGATGCAAGAGTTTACAAGCTTGACTGTGAGTACGGTCTCTTTTATATTGGACCATCAAAGCGAAGTATTTGTACTCGCGTCAAAGAACATATACTGATGTCAAACACCGTCGCGTAAACAAGTATGCAGTCTGCGAGCATGTCATGGATAAACCTACATATTCAATGAAGTTTGGCAAACCCCAGGTCCTTGCAAAAGAAGTCCGTTATCTACCCAGGATGCTGCGAGAGGCCATTGAAATTAAAAACCGTCCTGATTTCAACAGGGAAGATGGTTCGTCCGTACCACCAGTTTGGGATCCAGTATTTCCCCTGATGAAAAATCCCAAACAGACATAAGGCTGCAGTACTAATTAATATGTTTTAGTTTATTCGAATTTCTATTATTAATTAATAATAAATTGAACTTAATAAAAATTCATTTAATAAAATAATTTGTAAAACTTAATGTAGCGTAAATTGGAATGTTTGATGAAATGAAAAACAAATATACGCGATTTAAATCCGGAAAAATACCTTCCTTTCCTATGTGTAACAATCGCGAAAACCTAAACGAAAACCTAGACCTAAGAACTCGATAAGGAATATCTTCTAACTTTCTTCATCACTATTTCTTTCTTCATGTTTTCTTCATAATATACTTGAAATAAAAATAATCGTTGTAAAAACTCTACTTGTAACTTCAAAAGCCCGCCATTTTTCAGTGTCCGGAGTTACGTCAACCTACGTTCAGAAATAGTTTGACTCGTATCGTTTCGAATTGAAATACCGTTTAAAAAATCAATAACTGAATCGATAGAAACGAAATAGCAATCGGCGCCACCGAGCCAATTCTCTCGACGCGCCTACATATTAGTTTTGTTTCATTATTTTATTTACTCGTAGAAAAAGTATTGTATGCAATAATACTAATAATAATGTCGTACTTACACTCATTATGCAACGATTGCATAAAATACTATTAGGATCACTTTAGTTATACTTCAACCACAGGCTACACGTGTTGAAAGTTTGACAATATGCTTTTAAATAGCGTTAATTGAACCTCCTTACTATATTACTTTTAATCTACTTACTCTAGGCGAGCATATTCGCTCTTACTGCAAATTATGCATAACACTGGCCATATAATTAAATTCAAGTACATAATGCAATGTACACAGCAATTTCCTGTGTAATAATACTCCAGTGTAAGCCTCTAAATGCTCAATGCTAACTGACGTCGTAAAACCTATTGAGAGGAAGTTGAGCGAGATAATAGCCATCTGCCGCTATAATCGCACCTATCGCGCAGGTAATAACATATCTAAATATCGTCCACACGTGCTGCTCGTTACCTTGTCAACTAATTCAACCTAAACGTCTGATTTAAAAAAAAAAACATCTTTGAGGGTGCGTACAGATCTGACGAATGCGCCACGAAGGCGCTATAGCATATGCGCTGCGCGCACGGCACACATTTTAATACATACAAGGTACTAACTGGGTGATAAATCTTTCATAGATTTCTCATAGATGGCACTACGACTAAAAAGTCGTTGAAAAAACCAAATACAAAGAAACGACGCAAGCACATAGAAAAATTCGTGAGGTCCGCTGGTTCGCTCCTTGGCTTAGTTGGTATAGCGTCTGCCACGGTAAGCTAAAAGACATCGGTTCGAATCTGGCCGGGTCGAAGGACAGTTTTCTGAGTGTTCGATCTTTGTATTAATAATTATAAACGTAATTTGTCACTCTCACTCACAAACACACCAAAACCATATTTAAAAAAAACTACTAAAATATTTGAAATACTACCTACAGCAAACTATCCAGGTAACTTAAATGTAACTGTATACTACCTCGTCCACTTTCACACAATTAAATATCACTACTTATATAAAATTTATAGCGCATATCACTCGTAAAAATACCCAACATAAAATGTCATTATCCGTAAAATACCAGACACAATTCTTCGTTGTATATAACTGCATTGATCAATTTATAAGTAACATTTATAGACTTTTAAATACGTACAAACAGCTAAGAACAATTATAATATTATTAAATAAAATTCGATGGTACCACAAATTTAATGCCATCAATAGACAATTTCAACGTTGCGACAACAATAACTTGTAACCCAGAAGAATGTGCCCAGTATGTAAACAATCATACTTGCTATATTAAAATACTGCAACATAATATACGCAGCTTAAACTGCAATATCTTAAATGTTAGTGTCTTATTAACTAGATTCGACTATTTGTGTGATATAATTGTTTTGACAGAGTGTTGGTTATCTTGTGTAAGCAACCTACCCTCATTACATGGATATAATGCATACAAAACTAGTGTTATTCATAATCAGAATGATGGGCTTGTGCTGTATATAAGAAGCTACTTAGTTTGCGAAGTGCACGAACCTGTTTTTATGGATGCTAACTACCTAACGATAAAAATAGGCGCAAATTCGATTGTGGTCGCGATTTATAGACCCCCAAGCTTCTGTAACCTAGATAATTTTCTAAATTCATTACACAATTTACTGTCTACTTTTACAATCTATAAAAATATTCTATTGGTGGGTGATATTAATATTAACCTCGACTGGGCGACAGTCCTGGAATGTCTTCGTATCTAAATATACTCTCTTATCATGGCCTTTTACCAGGTAGCTATACACCCACACGTCTAAATGACTGCTTGGATCATGTAATTTTGTGAAATACTCGTGTATCGACTTAATCGCCAGTAACATAAAATTAGTAAAAGCAGGCGTTCACATTCTGGCTCTTTCTGACCACGAAACTGCACAAAGGTTGACTTTGAGCATAGGGAGGCAAAAAGCTATCACCACTTGGTACCAACAGCGGCGAGACTATAGAAATGAAAATATTCAGAAGTTCTGTGAATGCGTTTCAGCTCTTTCCTTTTCCGAATTCTTAGGCTTAGACAATGTAATTCAGGCTTTCAACAACTTTTATGATTTAATACGTCTATTTTATGAACTATATTTTCCAATTCTCAGAGTTAAAATTAACAATAGGCCAAAAAAGCTGCTCTGGCTAACAAAAAGACTTAAAAAATGCTGCAAAACAAAACGATTACTATATTTGAAATACAAAGCGTCAAATATTAATAAAAAAAATGTATAATAGTATCCTAAGAAAATGTATGTCAAAATCTCAGAAAATCAATAATAATCTTTATATCCACAATAATAAAAACAAATTTAAAGCGACATGGAATACCATTTCATCTAGAATTACTAACAATACCTGTAAAAATGACTTAAAACATATACGACATAACAATATGACATACTCAAACCCAGATGACATTTGTAATATTTTTAACAATTATTTTATAGATTTGACACATAAAAATAACCTAACCCAACTTAACTTGACTAAAAACTGCAAGGCATATCCATCTAATTCATTGAATAAAAATTCCCATACAATATTTTT
>NW_020653854.1:1948694-1950510 GCF_003589595.1 Hyposmocoma kahamanoa | reverse complement strand
CCATCTAATTCATTGAATAAAAATTCCCATACAATATTTTTGGAACCGATAAATAAGAAGGAAACTTCTAACATAATTATGTCTTTAAAAAACACCAAATCCAGTGGCTATGACGGTATAACAACTAAAATACTTAAAATGTGTGCCTCTTATATCTGTCATCCGCTTGCACATATTCTAAATTTATCGTTTAGTGATGGTCTTTTTCCAGAACAGCAAAAACTTTTGTTGTCAAACCCCTATATAAAAAAGGCGATAAGGAAAGCCCAAATAACTATAGACCAATTACTTTAATCCCGACTCTATCCAAATTATTTGAAAGGGCTCTGCATTCCAGAATAAATGCATTTTTAGAGAAACATAAAGTAATATATCACTCTCAATTCGGATTTAGAAAAGGTAGTTCCGCAACTCTTGCATGTTTTGAGTTTTTGCGCATTGTAACGGAAAGTATAAGCGTCTCTACTCCTGTAATGTCAATCTTTCTAGATATGACTAAAGCCTTCGACTTTAATAAATCACTTAAAACTCCTTTACAAGCTTGAAGCATACGGTATTAGAGGAACAGCCCAAAATTGGATAGCGAGCTACTTAAAAAATCGGACACAGTATACTGAAATAAGTAGATTAACAAACAACAAACACAATAATAGATTAGAAAAACAATTTTTTAGATCACACCTAAAGACGACTAATGCTGGAATACCGCAAGGTAGCGTCTTGGGTCCGTTACTGTTCCTACTCTACATTAACGATCTCCCACATGCTATTGATCATAATTGTATACAATTTGCTGACGATACAACTCTTATAATAAAATGCCAAAACAAAGCGACTTTTAACACTGACGTATATAAGGCACTGACAGACGTAATAAGTTGGATGGACATCAATGACTTGAATATTAATATAAGTAAAACCAAAGTTATGACATTTAGATCTTACAACTCAAATCCCATACCGGTTAAAATTAATTACAACTCTGATACTGTAGATGAAGTAAACACATTTAACTTTCTTGGGCTAACAATGGACAAGAACCTTAACTGGAAGGAACACATCGAACAGATGTGCATGAACCTAAACATTTGTTTACGCTTTACGAAGACTAAGGCAAACTGTCTCGCGAGAAGCTGCGTTGACGGCCTATCACGGCTACGTTTCGTCCGTGCTCAGCTACGGTCTTGTACTATGGGGTAACTCAGTAATCTTAGAAAGAGCGTTTAAAGTCCAGAAGAAGTGTATTCGAGCAATTTGCGGTGCGTGGTTCGATGACAGTTGCAAACCGCTGTTTAAAAGGCTGAACATATTACCTTTGCCATCCGTGTACATTAGGGATATCTGCGTATTTGTCAACTCTTATCCTCAATATTTTAAAACACGCGGTGAAGTCATTCAAAGACAAACTAGAGCAAAAATTACGAATTTCTTATACCAACCTCTTTGCCATAAATTAATTTATAAGAATAACTGCTTCAACATGTGTATAATTATTTACAATAAATTACCAAACGAAATTAAATTGTTACAAGGACATACTTTGAAATTAAAATTGACAAAATGGCTTTTGACACATTGCTTCCATAGTAATAAAGAATACTTAGAATTTACAAATTCATTACATTAATTAGAAACTATAGAGACTAAAGAAACATTGAATCCCATTAATATTTGCACATCTGCTTGCAGGTTGAATACAATGTACCTAATGTTACGTAAGACCTTTGTAATTACTGTATTCTGGCAAATAAACGTATTCCGTTCCGTATGTTCCGTTCCGTTCCGTTCCGTTCCGTTCCGTTCCGTTCCGTTCCGT
>NW_020653854.1:1903975-1948684 GCF_003589595.1 Hyposmocoma kahamanoa | reverse complement strand
CGTTCCGTTCCGTTCCGTTCCGCTCCGTTCCGTTCCGTTCCGTTCCGCTCCGTTCCGTTCAGTTCCGTTCCGTTCCGCTCCGTTCCGTTCCGTTCCGTTCCGTTCCGTTCCGCTCCGTTCCGCTCCGTTCCGTTCCGTTCCTTTCTGTTCTGTTCTGTTCTGTTCTGTTCTATTCTAAATAAACAACCAGTTTAATTATATTATCACGCTAGGTGCCTCTACCATTGATCATCGGGCTGTTCTGTGTTTTCTAGGCAGACAAGTAACTATGGGGTAAAAACTATCCTCCCCAACAAGTGCCATCGCAAAACGAACTTAGAAATACTGACAGCCCAGAGAAGTGAAGACATTTAAGGAAGTTTACAGAGAATCGAATGTGGAGGTTGCTATGAATCTCTTGATAGAATAAATGTACAATTTATAATAATTAAAAATTATTTTACTGTTAAGACACCTGGAAGTAAAATTTTACTTAAAGCCTTACGACTGGACTGTTGCGCTGTATAAGGAATAGGGACAGCATACACGTAAGATTGAGATCGGCACCAAACAATGAAACACTAAAAATTACCTACAAAAGGTATAGAAATTTTTGTAGTGGATTATCAAGAAAATAAAATATAAGTACGAACATGATCAATTGCACAAAGTAAGGATAAACTCTAAAAAGCTCTGGAAAACCATAAAATCAGTGACTAATACTAGTAGGCAAAATTCAATTCCACGGGAGCTGTCATTTAGTGATGGTCATGTGAAATCTATAAATAAAATAAATCAGTTCTTTTCCACAGTCGGAGAAATTCTAGCAAGGAATAACCCTGATAGTATTACGTCTTTCCCAGTCCGTAGCTATATTCATGCTAATTACACCTGTAATCTAAATTCATTCCTTCTCTTACCAACGGATTGTGAGGAGGTGGAAGGTATATATAATCTTATGACTGCTCCCCAGGTTGGGATATAATATGTGCCAACGTCATAAAAAGGATCTCTGGCCTTGTCACTCCTGTCATTACGGATCTTCCATTGTATGGAGGGTGGTATTTTTCCCAAAGCTCTTAAAAGATCTATTGTGGTTCCTATCCACAAGACGGGTGATAAGGCTAATGTGAATAACTATCGTCCTATCTCGATGTTGACCACCTTCTCTAAGATCTTTGAACGAGTCATTAACATTAGATTGCGAAAGTACCTTGAACAATTCGGAATACTTACTGACACTCAGTACGGTGCTACTCGAGACTTCACGGACTTTGTGGTTGGGAAGATGGATGAGAACGCTAAATGCCTAACTATCTTTATAGATCTCGCCAAGGCATTGAGACACCGTTTCAGTCTCCTAAAACTCAAAAACTATAGGATGATCTTATGCTGATGACACTGCGTTAACCTTTTATGACAAGTCATGGAAGAATCTTTTTATAACAGCACAATGTGGTTTCATAACGGTCTGTCACTAGTTGGCAGCTAATTCCCTTACATTGAATGCTGAAAAAACAAAGTACATAGCTTTTGCAATAAATAATAAAAACTATTGTCCTCCGTCAATGACACTCACAGCACACAAATGTGTTTTTAATACCTCACAACCGTGCCAATGCCACTGCATAGAAAGAGTTGACAATATAAAATACCTTGGTGTTACCATTGACAAGAAACACGTTCATACCTTATCTCAAAAAGTAAGGAAGCTCTCTTATTTATTCAAGTACCTACGTCATGTGGCAGATAAGAATACTCTCAAAATAGTGTATCAGGCTCAGTGTTGGGCAAAATTTAATTGTTCTGGCAATTAAAGATTGACAATTGATTAATTGTCAATTGCGAAACAGCAATTATCGTTAATCGCAAATACCTACAATTAACAATTAATCAATTTTCAATCTTTTCAATGTTTTTGATTAACAATTAACAATTAAAACTGACAATTATGATAAATTTATAAGGCATATGGGGGTGAGTTAGGGCGTTGGTTGTGGGGGCCTGTTGGGGGCCTGCTGGGGAGCCGGTTGGGGGCCGGTTGGGGGCCTGCTGGGGGCAGGTTAAGGCGCCCGGTTGGGGTCCCCGTTTGGGGGCCCCGGTTGGGGTCCCCGCTTGGGGGCTCCAACCGGGCCCCTAACCGGGGGCCCCAACCGGGCCTCCAACTGGGGCCCTGACCGGGGGCCCCAACCGGGCCCCCAACCGTGGGCCCCAACCGGGCCCCCAACCGTGGTCTCCAACCGGGCCCCCCAACCGGGGACCCCAGCCGGGGCCTCCAAGCGGGGTTCCCAACTGGGGCCCCCAAACGGGGTTCCCAACCGGGGCCCCTAACCGGCCGGAATTGATTTTAATTGCAAATTTAATCAATTCAATTGAAATCAATTGCAACTAAAATCAATTGCAATTAAAATCAATTGCAATGAAATCAATTGCGACGCGTCGCAATTGATTTCATTGTAATTGATTTCAATTGAATTGATTTTTTAATCTGATTGAATTATTGATTGAAATTTAATTGATTAACGCCCAACACTGATCAGGTCAGATCTGCACAATCTATTGTAACATACTGCATTGGAACACGGGGTGAGCTACAAAAACTATATTGCTAGAACTTGAAAGAGCTCAAAGGATGCTGTTGAAAATCTGCTTTTTTTAACCCAAATTATTCCCAACCAAAGGTCTGTACAAAGAGTCGAATCTGCTAACAGTTAGACAGCTTTACTCGTCTTCTATCACTCTTCATCAACACTCTAAAACACGTCCCCAAAGCCTCACTAGTATGAATCAAAAAAAAAAAGTCTTTTTTTTTTTTTTTTTTTTTTTATGACATTAAGTAACGGGTCGAACAAGTCGTGTGCCTGATGGTAAGCTACACGCCTGCCCATAACAGTTGCAGTGCCACCAAGAGCTTTAAATTACAAAGATCTTGGGGGCACTGCCACTGCGCCCGTCACCCTGAGACATAAGTTGACAAGTCTCATGTGCCTGTAATTTCACCAGCACCCTTACCCTTCACAACCGGAACACAGTAATGTGACCATTACTGCTTGGCGGCAGAAATAGGTAAGGTGGCAGTACTTCCCTGGACGAGCTCTTTCACAAGGAGCTCTACTGCTACTAATACTCTGTGTTTCACTTCCAGCTAGAACATCATTTGCTCAAAGGTTTTTGCGTTTGCAGTCAGGCAGAGTGTGTAATTTACTAAACAAGAAACTAGGTATAATAAATGTACTTTGTTCTGTAAAATATTTACTAAATTATTCATAAGTACCTTGTTTTAGTACTATTGTGGAAGGAGAAATAAACGATTTTTATTTTATTTTTATAATCGGAGTGCAGTTGTAACCGTAATGTTTTGGCAGAATAGTTTTCAAACAAATCGAACGACTTTTCGTTTCTATTTCTGGTTATATACTCGATGCGCTCGAACGACACGCGAACAAATCGCACAACGTAATGCACGTGTGGAGCTCGCAAGCCGTTCTCAAGCTAAGCAAAACGACTATAAGTGGTACTCCTCAATGAAATGTGATAATGACAAGATTTGAAAAAAAAATTAACCCCAGCTTTGCCATCAATTCTACGCGATAACGCCCATATAACGCCAAAGTCCATCCGAACAAACTATCTCGACCTTTTAGGAGTCACAGATTGAAGTGGAGGTTAAGGCAAACCCGTACTAATAAACATAAATACTATGGAATACACTCTGAATCAAATTTGTCTGGAATCTGGAGCCATGTCGTCTTTCCATACATCTTTATCTAACACGTAGCCTTCAATTTTATAATATGACTTTTCAATCAAAATATTTTTAATGTAGTTTTTAAACTTGGGAAATGATAATCTAAATATATGCTCCGGAATCTATTGTAAAAACGTATACAGTTCCCCATAAAAGATTTTTACGGGCATATAAAATGTTTGAGTAAGTCGTCTGTCGGTCTTCCTTATTTAAAGAACACCTATCTTAAGATAAATAAATAAATAATATGAATAAATGAATGAAGGAAATATTATTTTCATCACACATGCTCGTAAATGGTATGATTATCATAACGACCCAATTAAAACCCATAGTTATCTTTAACAAAACTTTAGCAGACCAATCTAGTGATAAAAAAGAAATCCCACCATATGCTAAATCCATAATTGTTGTCTTGTGAACCATATATACTCATACAACAAATAAACATTGTATTTATTTCCTCGCAAATGTGATGAAAAACATTGCATATATCACGGACATCTTCGTTTTCATTTGTTTGTTTAATGAAATGTTGCCTTATCTTTTAGAGGATAAAGTTTATGTTGCATTATTCGTTTTAATGCAGCGCCGCGCCGCATAGCATCTCCGCAGTGTGAATCAACTCTAGACTAAGAACAACTGTAATCTAGCATGAATTTAGTAGCAGTAGAGCTCCAAGTGAAAGATATCTTTCAGGGAAGTACTGCCACCTTACCTATTTCTGCCGCCAAGCAGTAATGTCGGCATTACTGCGTTCCAGTTTTAAACGGTAAGGGTGCTGGTGAAATTACAAGCACATCGCTGCCGTTCACTAACTAATAAGCGGCTAAGTGACAATTGGTCAAATATTCGTTCTAAATAGAAAAAGATAGAGCACAAAATTCTCTTTTAAAAATAGTTAAAATTTGTTAACGTGTTCTACTTATTAGAATTTACCCTAACGATGCATAGCTGAAATATCATTAAACATTTTCAATATTTTAAAACTGGCTTATGGTTTTTTATGATATCTTAAAAAAATATTTTGTCACACTTAATAATTTGTGACACTTAATCGCATTTCCCGCTAGCGGACAATGAGATGGGACTCGTCAACTTATGTCTCAAGGTGACGTGCGCAGTGGCAGTGCCCCTAAGATCTTTGCGGTTCAAAGCTCTCAGTGGCACTGCAACTGTTACGGACTAACTTGTCGCTTATCATCAGGCGCACGGCTCATTCGTCACGACACTTAATGTTATAAAAAAAATCTTCGTAAAATACCGACTGCCGTCTCTATTCATACTAATTCAACAAAGTTAGTTCCACATAAATATTACCAAGTTTAGAATTAAGTGCCAATGCGTGAAAGTGTTTAAACTAGTTGTTTGCACTACAGATGGCACGTGTGTTACAGACACGGTTCACTGTTTTGTTCTATTGTACTCTAAAGATGAAGCTATAAGATAAATCTGTACAAATAACATTTCGCCAACTGTACAACCGTATATCTATGGGCACAACTAAAATAATAATGTATCAACCTTACTCTAGCAGCAAAGTTACATAAGTAAGTAAGTTTAGTCTCTTTTTAATCTACTTTTAAAAAAAGGAGGACGTTATACGTTCGGCTGTATACATGTCTTCAGATATCTCCGTCAATTGTGGACCGATTTTGAGAATTCTTTTTTTTTGTTTGAAAAGGCGTACTCTCGTGTCTGTCCCATTGTCACCAAGTCAGAATCTGATCAGGGTATCCCATGGAAATCGAGGGAAATCCTCAAATTTTATTGGCTGTCCGTGTATTTATCGATTTCTCGATAAATTGCTAGCTCGGAATCCAAAAATAAATAATTAGATATTGTACACATTTAAGTGTAATAATTTTTTAGTGGTAAGATAAAACTTCAAGCCAATCAGTAGGTAGCACGTGCCAATAATAATGTTTTATTAAAATAATAGGTTATAAATAGGTATGGACAAGATTTTTCGCGTTGTAATTATATAAAGAAACCATAAATGTATATAGATTGATTAATAAGTAATCATAATACTGTGTACACGAAATAAGACAAAAATAAATTTAAAGTATTACGTGCATTGCTGCCGTTTGGATTAAATCTGTATTTTGTTAATTTTTACTTTTTAGTGTAGAGACTTTTCGTGGTTTTGTAGTTTGTTGAATTTTTTTTTAGGTTTTTATACTTTGATATTATCTACTTCCTATTTTAACATATCGCACTGCTATTACAATAGTGTTGTAACTCAAAATATGTGAAATTTGACTCTCTTCAAGTCAATAAAACCGTCGTTTGAATATCGCAAGAAACAATAAAATGTATATATTTAACTCAAAATAAGACAATTTTTTTGTGACCTATTTCTGGACAAAACAGCTTACTAAAAATACGAAATTATTTGTCTCTTTTATTTTTAAATATAATATTTCGGAAGCAGGAAATTGTTTAAGTGTCTGTGATAAACCTAAAACTATATATAAGTTTTAACAATATTTCTCGGCAAGTGAGTAATTCGTTTTTCATCGATTCTGGAAAAATACACTTTTTGAGTTAACACTTTATTGTATTCACAGCGCGATATCTCAAGCGATTAGATTTTTCTAGTAATAAAAGATGAATCCAGGGTTGATCACTTCGCAGAAAACAAATCAATCAGAGAGGCCATATTTTCCTTAACCCTTATAAATCACTTTTCCCCTTTATCTCTCGGATGGGAGTGACAGGCTGGAACAGAAATATGACGGATGATTGGATTAGCAAACAGGCGAAGTATCACGCCGTGTGGACTGAGCTCTTCACTCGTATCGGCTTGGACGGCACTACACGGATTAGAGGACGCTATTTGTAGACGTAGTAAAGGCTAACGGGTATATATTGACCCTTAATGTATTGTGGGACTGTTAAAGGTCAACAATTGTATAGCCATTTTACGGCTTTACAAATATAATAGAATGCCGACGGTGAAATGACTATATCTGTTATATATAGCACCCTCAATAATAATGTGACCAAATTGACAATGGTTCTTTTATAACGAAAGTGGTGAAATCGACTTAAAAAAAAACGTACGTTGCAATAACCACATAATAGGACAATTAGAAGAGAATGTTCGCTTTTAAAAGTTGAGTAAGCTCACGTGCTTACGCAGTCTTTTTTCTGGTCTCAATCTGGAAAATTCCTATGAGTACCAGAGTTTTAATAGCAGTAGAGCTTCTTGTTCAGGAGTTCGTCCAAAGAAGTACTGCTGCCTTACCAATTTCTGCAGCCAAGCGGTAATGTGGGCATTACTGTGTTCCGATTTTCAAGGGTAAGGTTCTCGTGAAATTACAAGCACGTGAGAGTTATCCAGTTATGTCTCAGGGTGACAGGCGCAGTTGCAGTGCCTCTTAGAATATTGCGATGTAAAACTCTGAGTGGCACTGCCTACATAACTCCCGAAGCGAGAGGATGTGCATTCGTTTTGTAAGTTTATTCCGCATAAATGTCAAAATGTCTTATGTGCTTTTTGATAACGAAGAAACATAAAATTGTTTATGCACATTGTACATAATATTAGCATACACCTATGAAGCTACCGTAAACAGTATGTCAAGAAATGATAAACCTCTACAAGTACACCAACAGGGCTCTCAGATAACTCAAGGATTAGAAAACTGCGATACACACAAACATACATACAGGTTACAAACTGAAACGTAACCAGTTAGAGAAATTCGTAAGATCTCCTGCCTCGATTCGTAGCTCAGTTGACGCACCGATAGCCACGTTAAGGCATCAGACGCTGGTTCAAGTATTTGTGTTTGTTCCAAGAGGCTTATAAGTTTTGCTTCAAACAAAAATTTTACATATTTTTGTTGAAGCAAAACTTAAACAAAATGTGCGGAAAAGAGTATGCGAGTTTTTCATAAAAAAATCTTCTAAGATTAAAACTTATAAAAGCAGTAGGCTGACGCACGCGCCGGTTGCCGTACATAATTGTCCATTACAGCGCAATGCAGCCAATTACGCAGCCATTAGACGTTAGGCGCGAATCTCCTTAATAGCAATTTCGAGGAGAGAGCCCGACAACTTGGGCAAAATTCGCGTAATTACGCAAGGGACGTCCTGGATGGCAGGCGAGTCTTTATTGATAATTTCTGGCATATTCACTTTCCTCTGGTATAGGTAATGTTAATGGTTCAATGTTCTCTTACTACGGATTTCACAGTACCTACCACAATGGAGTAGAGTAGTTATAGTACTAACTGTACCGCAAGTAATGCTATTTTTGTAATAATAATCTCATTCATTCTCTAGTTTGCCATCCTTAGAGGTGGAATATTTTGTTCAAACTTCACAAACGGGATCACTACTGAGGTACCCGCCTTCCAATAAAAACGAATCCTCAAAATCGGTTCACAAATGCCAAATGGGAACAAAAAAAAACATGCAGTACAAATTGATTGATTGAAAAATCTTCTCCTTTTTTGAAGTCGGTTAAAACTTGGTTCCAGATAATGGACTCGCAATAGTTACAAGTTCAGTAAAATAATGTAACCCGATTTTTGTTTCTCAGTTATAAATATCATTTTCACCTCACTAGCTCGGAAAGGCTTTTTTTTCGTTCTCATTAGAAATCTGCGCGCAAAAGCGTCTTTTCGTCGCTAGCGTGGAAAAGGGTTTTTGAAATTCGAACTTGACGATGGACTGTGCACCTAACTTTTTCTTTTGTAAAAAAAAAAGATAATGACACGTTCAACTACGCGATTTGTCATACTTTACTTATTTATGTAATATAAATCTGTTGGTATACTTTATTCTTATTATTGTTGATATTAAATTGATAATGATAACTAATTGTGTTTATTAATTTTTTTTAATTCGTCGAAAAACTAAAATAATTTCAATAATCACTTACCTATTCACACAAAATTATAAGCGTAAGCTAGAATAAAAATCGATGAGGTGCAAATTGAAAAAAAAACTGACGTTTTAATGGTTTAATAGTGTTTTGCGTATCTCAGGAGTCTCAGGAGTCTAAGGGTCGTATTCTAGAACTATACTCAATGCTCAAGTCAGGATTGCACTGGCAACACAAGCACTGGAAATACGACCCTAACGCAGGGACTTAAGTATGAATCATACTCAAGTCCTGACTTAAGCATTGAGTAGAGTTCGACCCTAAGATTGGTTTAAAATAATGAACCAATCTTAGCTTCCTTCGCGTGCTCTGGTTTCAATACAAACACTCGCGTTAAACAACAACTTTGCAGCCTTGCATTCCAATTATTATTTCTATTCTTATGCTATTTCTAATTGCTTCTAACATACTAAACATTAAAAATCTTTATATCCCTGCAAAGACTTTGATTTATGATCAGGACAACGAAAAGATAATTTGCGTACCATTATGGGACAGTAAAAATTTTCGGGTTTCTCTTTATTTCAAAAAAAAACAAACACAGAACATTATACTTAAAATCAATGGTAGGACAAGGAACCTAAAAATGTGTGGATTTGCGAGATTATGTAAATATCACCATGTAGCTATATGAAAATAGCCAAATCAGCCAAAGTCGAAGATAAAGTCAATTATAATCTTTTTTCCATAGGTAAAATTTTTACACATGTAATGTGTAACAATCGCGAAAACCTAAGAACTCGATAAAATTTTTACACTTCAAAACGTAATTTTTTAAGCTACTGCTCGTGACTACGCTGACCTCCCTGCAAAGAACGAGCAAGAGGGTTTCCTCTTTTCAAATAAACTTAAATGCTATGATGGAATATACTTTCAATAGCAATTGTGTGGAATTTAGACTCATGTTGTCTTTCCATACATCTTTATCTAACACATATTCTTCAATTTTGTAACATGATTTTTCAATTAAAATACTTTTAATGTACGAGTAAGTTTTAAACTTAGGAAATGTAAATAATCTTAATAAATGCACTGAAACCTTTTTGTAAAAACATATATAGATTCCCCGTAAAAGAATCGTTTACCATGATAAGACGATCGTGCTACCATGAGTTTGGACTTAATTCTATGGTTAATATTAGGGATATCTTCTTTCTTAATGAAATTATGTACATTTTTACGGGCATACAAATATTTGTATATTTGTATCTTATTGTATTATCATATATTATTATCCTATTGTATATTACAAGCGATCTAAACTTAATCATCTCACAGCACAGAAAAAGCAGAAAGCCAAATTTTAGTTTAGAATATCTTCATTTAATATATACATGTAAGCAAATTACATATGAAATCATCAAATTAATTAAAACAATACTGTAATTTTTTGAATTTTTTGAAAGATTATTTAATGTCATGTCCACCATGACATTCAATTATTTTTGTGAAATTACTACAAAGCTCAAACACTGAGAAACACTTTGAACTCTCTGAATTCGAACCAACGTCTTCCAGCAACCGTGGCAGACGCTATGCCAACTAAGCCACGGAATGGACTTGATCTTACGAATTGTTTTGTGTGCTAGTTGCAGATCTTTCTTTTTTCCTGTAACGCCATCTGACGCGCGATAACCATTTGACGTCACGCTTCTTACCACGTTACCTATTGTGATTAAATTTTAAAACGGCGGTTTTATCATTCGAATTTGACAGCTAAATGTGGATATAATAGTATTATCGCGATTGCATGCTACCGGGACTGGTGTATTTATAATGAAACTTCTGTTAATAAGCATTATTATGAAAAACTCACAAACAATTGCTGGTGCCCCGAATGCGCAAAACATTTGAGCTAATTCAGTGTGTACTCAGCTTCGCTAAGTGAACGCTCCAAATTGCAAAAACAATTGACGGTGGTGCCATGTTGTTCCAAAGTTCCCACCCGCGCCACAATTTGCGGAGACTGGAGCACCCGACCCGATGCAGCGGTGTTTTCCTTTGTTGTACAACAACAATCTGAGAGTGAAGCTGGACTGATTAATTTATAGACTTTCTGTTCACAGAGCTGCACGAATTGCAACAGACAAGCTTGCATATTTATATAACTTTTTTTATTTAAAAAAACCGTCCTCAAAAGTTTACTTATCCGTTTTCGCCGCACAATAATATATTTTTTAAGCTAACGGAAAGTGGGAGTCATTCCCCAATTTGTCATCCTTAGAGGTGGAATATCATTCTTAAAATTCAAAAACAGCACAAACAAAAATAATAATTATTTAAATATATCATGAGAAGTCTATCCATGTCAATATTACCATTTTTATAATTGAATGCTACAGCAATGACACATCTCCGATATTGTAGTTCAATGACATGATGACATGACTGCTAGAACGTTCGGAGTAAAAAAGTCGAGCTCCCAGTGAAAATATTGAATTTAACGTTACACTTTTGTTTTCGTTAAGCTGTTTGACTAATTTAGCAATCTTATCAAATATTAAAAATAATGACTTCAAATCTTTGAAAATTTGCTATAATCGACGAAAATTGAAAAATCACATATTTAATATTTAATTACCGATGAAATGTGATTTCATTTTTTTTATAATTAGATGTTTTACTGTTTTCCCCATACCACCGAATGGAACAGCCCCCCATAGTTAAAGGTGTTATCTTTATTAGAACAAATACAGAATATTTTTGGAATATACGGAGACGTACATACTGGTCAGTTGTTGGCGCTGTACTATTTTAGTTTTCTAATTTGTAGTTTCAGTGCAAAAGAGAGTTGATATTTAAAAGTGATATAAGGCCAATTTGCCTGATAAGTTGCCAGGGATGGATAGCCATTATTTCGTCTCTATTTCTGGTTATATACTAGGTGGGAGGCATAAATAGGTAAGATGTCAGTATTCTCTTGGACAAACTCCACCACAAGGAGCTCTACTGCTAGTAAACATGTACTACTATTAAACATTTACAAACTGTACACATAACTAAGAAATTAAAGTCACAGGTACATGTCACAATATAGACTCGAACCGTTACCTCTAAGTTGAGAAACAATCTGTTTGCCACAATGGCTACTACAGCTCACAGTCAAATTCCCGATGTATTTTTATTTTATCTAAAAAATAGAATCACTTGAAAATACAAATCCAATTAAATATAGGTACTTGGACAGATATCAAACTACGTTTTTCGTAAAACAACCCGTAGGCAGGATCCAATTTATCTGTCACAAATCGACACTTGGTCTGCCGTGTTTCATTTTTGTACTATGGACAGTGCACATTTCGAATTTTTACGTGTAATTGTTTCAAGTATGTTGAATGAGTTTACTATATTACATATTTGTTTCATGCTTTTATTTATAAAACTTGAAGTGATCAATTTGGACTAGGTATAACTTAATAACGCCCGAAGTCGAGGGCAAAAACTATTTAGGGGAGAGCGGGGCTCAAAGTGCCGGGGGTAAGTTGTGCCGATGCAAATATCTCAAAAACGGAAAGAGATACCTTTATGTTCATATTTCGTCTTCAAATGTCGAGCAATCAGGCGGTCTAGCGCATACACGGCGGCCAATTTTTTTGCATCAGCGATACACACGGAACGATAATGTGTTTAGGGGTCCTCCAGCGCCACGTGAGTAAATATTTTTGTGTTCATACTTTTTGGTCTCAAGTTAGCATTTCTGGTGCTACGGATATGGGAGTTATACTAATACATTTGCGATTTGTCCAATAATGTTAATTTATGCAATTTTAACGCTATAAGCAGATTGTTTTTTTGTCACATGATATAATGTTAACGTCGTCCAAACGGGGTAAAAAGTGCCTTTCATCAGGGGTCAATTGTGCCGCGGCACAACCAACCCCTACGAACCTTTATTAACCTTTATTATTTTGTTTGATGGAATGAGAAAATACAGGCAAAAAGGGGGAGAACTACTTCCCAGGACCTGTTACAATGGGCTGCTGAGGCGGTCATTGAAGATGGGTGAAAATTAAAAACCGTTTCGCGTGAATTGAAGATTTGTCACACAATGCTGCACCAGTATGTCAAGAAAATACAGAGTGAACTTACTCCGTCTGTTGGATATAAACCAAGACTGATGTTTAATGATGAACAATAGACGTCATATATCCGATAAAGCTCTTTTATCTATTTCGGTCTTCTACCAGAAGAAGTTAGACAACTTGCATACCAGTGTGCGATGAAATTTGGTGTCGAGAACATTCCACAGTTGAAATCGGCTTGATTTGAAGAAGTTTGATGTGGTCTATAAAGGCTAATTTTTAATGACTCTGTTTAATAGATCTCATTTACATTAAAATTAAGTACAAATTATTAATATAGAACATACTTTGTGTTTGCTATACCACGAAGAATTGTCTTTTATTGCTTATGTTTAGTTAAAAATTGCCTAACTATAAAAATGTTGATTTTTTTTATTTATTAGGAATAAATATAAAGTTATCAAGTTGTATAGTTTCTTATTTCTAAGTCCATTTTAATCCATGTTAAAGGCCAAATATGATGAACGGCACAACCGACCTCAGCTACGGCACAACTTGCCCCAGAGAGGGGTCAGTAGTGCCTTACCCACCGCTGTTTATAAAATTAATTCTCTATAGAAAGTTATTCAAAATGCACAATAACTTCATATACATTTAAAATATAGATGAAATTTTACATAAAATACATTAGACCTATTAACCGTAGTATTTGGATACAACCGATTTGTTTAAGGATTTGTCAAAATCGGCACTTTCAGCCCCGCTCTCCCCTAGAATTAAATGTTTGTTGTAACTCGAATTTTGTTCAAATTGAATAATATTATTACAAAATGTTTTTTTTCTGATCTAGACGATTCGATTTGCCTTTCCATTCAATCGACTCCCTTAAAAATTGCATTGAAATAAATCTATACAAAAAATCATTAGACCGTATATACACTTGAATCGATGTTCGTAAATCGAATCGACATGTGCATCCTTATTAGTGAGAATCCAAGACGGGTATTGTATGGAATTGCCTCTTCTTCATCTATTCACAATATTTTTTACATCGAAATTTGTAAGAAAAGAAATTATATCAAATTCCGTATTCGTTGTTTCGAAGTGGGTTAAAATCCGGGTGGGTTGAATTAGGTTTTTAGCCACTGCCCATCTCTGTTGATGAATTATGATTGTTGCTTTTTAAATTCTTGCCGTTAAGGAAAAGGCAAAGATTCAAAATTATACAGCCAAGTTTTGGAGGATCATGGACAATAAGAAAACAAAATCATACGCTCAAAGCTCGCGACTATACTACAAACATCTACAAACAATAATGTCTTTTATATTTTCGCACTAAAATCTTTCTTTGGAATAAATACTCTGTGGCCCATAGATATACTAAATCTATGCTGTGGCCAGTCATTAAAAAAAACATGTCGATAAAATTCTGAATACTTTTAGGTTATAAGTCCATACCTAAACTGAAAAAAAAACGGTAAATTTAGAATGCAAATCAACACTTTTGTTAGGGTCGTATTCCAGAACTATACTCAATGCTCAAGTCAAGCACTGGAAATACGACCCTGATGGCAAGGACTTGAGTATGATTTCTAGTGCTTTAAATCATACTCAAGTCCTGACTTGAGCATTGAGTACAGTTCTGGAATACGATCCTTAAGCCCGCACCATTATTGCTGCTACTTGTGAGAGAATTTCCACTGATTTCAAATCTGCTTTGAAGACAGCGCTTATGTGTTCTATAGATATAGGTATATTCGGATAGTTTTTTCGGCCAATTTCACGCCCTACCAAGATTTTTTGTATCAAAAGAATCTAAAAATATGTTGAAGTACGTAGCAAAAACTGCCATTTTTATTAATCTACACACGGTTATAAACGCTATTAAAAAGTGGCGTCACCCACAGTGCAATTAAGCATGTGCGATGTAGCCTACTAAAAAGGAAATATCAACAGTCCCTTTTGTAACATTCGAGTAATTACGAACGGCGAGATGTAATAATTGCAGGAATTGTTCACGCCTATTAACATTTTGAAAGCGGTGGTAGCACAGTCTTGTTTAAGAATGCGCATTATGTCACGTTATAAGTGGGCTTTACACAGTCACTCTATCGTACATGTTAAAGCAATCTTGTATGTTTGAGCTCATCAGTAGCGGGCACTCCAACACTCGCCAGTTTCACGCGATCTATCCTGCGCTATTGTCCTTTACACGGACGCTCTTTCTGTTGTGACAAAAACGAACATGAGCAATCGCGCGCGAAAGAACGTTGTTACGGGGGGTCTTCTAAAAAATATAATAAGGAATACCCTTATAAACAAATTTATTTGGGCACGGTGTCGCTCTCTGGGCACAGGCCAGCCGACGCTGAGAACGGTAATAAGTACCGGAAACCTCGGACCCAAACAAGTGGGTTTAAAAACACTAACGATTAATTATTTTAAATTCCAAAAATAAAAAATGAACTTGGCGGAGACCGCATACGAAATCGCTTGTTATGAAGAAAATGCGCGTGCGTCTCTCTTTAAGACAGATTTCGGAGTGAGCCGTCGTCCAAGCGGTAGCGGGACAGCGGCTTGCCTGATACCCCGCAAGGGGGGCGAGGAACCGAACCAGTGGTCGCCTATAAAAAATGGCATCTCTAAGTATACGATCCACTGCTGGACACGGGACTCTTCCGAATACGTCCTTACAATAATTAAAACAAATGAAATATTATTAATTTACAACGTTACAACGTTAGCTTAAAAAATTTCAAACAGGTAATGGCGCGCGTGCAGGCTTTAACGCGCGAATCCCAATTGCTTCCGATTACGCGCGATAGAGGGACTGTGTAAAGGGGGCTATTATTAGCCAATTAGGATATGCCAATATGGCGCGTTCAGAAATATAATTAAGAGATAGTGGCCATTTTTATACAAAAGAGAAAATGATAATAGTTTAGTGAATAACTAATCTTAAGATAGTTATCCTAGACTAATACTAAAACAGTGTTGACCTTTAGCCGAATGCTGAAATCTTAAATCTTCAGTTAACCCTGTTGAGTGTGTCCGTGCGTTACCTCAGTTAACCCTGTAACTTCGTCACAGGCTGGCTCCAATTCTTGGTCTAAGTTATCGCTGCCGTCTGGTTAGAAATCTTTAATAAATTCTTGCTACTAGAGACATCTCTAGTGTGGGTGCGAAGAGAATGACATGACATAACAATGTTGAAGTCGGTTAAAAATAAACGCCTGCGTTAAGTGACGAGCAATGCGTCAATGTAGTCTGACTGTCATTATGTTTTGCGAAGGCGCTCAACCTGCATGAAGAAAAATTGTCTTATTAATTTTTATTAGTCTAATTATAATACGACACTATATAGAGGTAGTCTATTTTTTAAAAACACTAACGAACTTAAAAAAATTAAGTGAAAAAACTGCATAAATTCCTTTTATTAGCAGTAGACTTCCTTGTAAAAGAGTTCGTCATGTACCGCCACCTTTCCTATTTCTGCCGCAAAGTAGTAATACTCACATTACTGCGTTCCTGTTTTGAAGTATAAGCGTGCCAGTGACATTACAGACACGTGAGACTTGTCAACTTATGTCTCAGGGTGACGCAGTGGCAGTGAATGGCGACACTGCAACTGTTATGGACAGGCGTGTCGCTTACCGCCAGGCGTATGACTTCTTCGTCACTTGGTATCATAAACATTAAAAACAAGATCCGCTGATTAGAGTTTCCGCTTAAATTTCGGGATACATTTGTTTTATTTTATTTTTGAAATACAGCACACGAAATGTAAATTTTATAAGAAGAAAAAGTCTTTAATATTTATAATACTTATGTCATGTCAGTTAGGTAATTAAATAATGATTTCTGTGTGAGCTAAGTTTAAAGAAATTAAATATTCTTACACCACTGGCATCACAGTACATTTACGAAAAAGTAATGTATGTTAAGAAGAATAGTAATTTTTTTTTAAGAAAAATGTTGACTGGCGCTATTTTAGATTGATGACGATTTAAAAAATTGCAAGAAGTTTTCATGACTATAAAACAGTCCTTAAAACGCCTGAGGTCATTCCTGATTTATAAAAAATAACAACGGAACGTATCGTGTCGAAAAAAGAAACATTGGAAAAGTTGGAAGAAAACATTTTGTGTCCGATCCTTACTTTTTTCCATAATTCATGGGGCATCCCTCATGGAATAGACAGTTTGATGTCGTCGAGATCACACGCAAAACTTCTTAGTTTGGGGAATACGGACCCGGAAACCAATATCAAGTATCCTTGTCTGTAGTTTTTATTATTGGTTGAGAAAATTTAAAAATTCTTCTACGTAATGTGTGCGTTATTGTAACAAAATCTTTTAAATATTTTATTAACAACTAAATTCTTTTTTTTATAATATCAAGTGACGGGACGAACAAGTCGTGCGCCTCATGGTAAGCTACACGCCTGTCCATAACAGTTGTAGTGCCACTCAGAGCTTTAAATCGCAAAGATCTGCCATTGCGCCCGTCACCCTGAGGCATAAGGTGACAAGTCCCATGTGCCTGTAATTTCACCAGCACCCTTACCCTTCAAAACCGGAACGCTGTAATGCTGACATTACATTACTCTCGGGCGGTGTAAGTGGGCGTCTTTCCTAATTAAATACTGTTAAAATCCCTAAAGGCGCGAACTGACCCGCAAGATAGGTTCCACAGTGGCTTTGTTTGATCATGATAGCCAGTGAGCATAATATCATTATTGATAACTATGCAAGATGCATGTACCTCGGGAACAAAAAAAAGACGATCGGTTCGTAGCTTCTATTTGTATGTTACTTTTTAAATGTTTTAACTTACCAAAGGAACTTTTAAACCTGCCGGTTGTTTGTTTACTATAGTTTCTCCATTCGTCTTAAAATTTAATTTTAAACAAAAAACTCAGTTACGTAACGTTATGTAAAAAACTGACCTCTTTAACGAAAAAGTTCAAATAAATGTAACTGTAGAAAAAATGCCGTGTGTTAAACATTGTTAGAATCTGCATGATGCATTAGTTTTTTTGTTATGGGACCTTTCCGTAGTACATTTTATTTTGGTGAGCTTCTCTCAAAAACAAAGTTTTGTTTTTCGTGAAAATTGTTCACTAAAAGGGTTATTTGGAATTGTCACGTACATAGGGCGCGCTATAAGGTTCCGAAATTGGCCACTTACAAAAACAATATTTAAAAAGTAATTACAACATTTGCAAATGGATCTCTTTGGCTGTAGAATACAGTTTGATTCATCGGACTGTCACTTGTTTTTACATTATGGCGTCATTTCAGAAATTGGTTGTCTAAACCACCATGGATTTAACTCGTGAAAATTTTCGTAGTATGATTTTCTACGACTTTAAATGTAATTTAACAGCTCAGCGGAACTTCGCTTGGCTTCAAACTGCTTTTGGCGATGAAGCACCATGCAAGACGACTATTTATAGCTGGTTTGCAGAATTCAAACGCGGTCGTGTGAATCTCAGTGACGAATTTCGTGATGGTTGCCCGTCCACAGCTGCGAACAACAAAAACATCGATGCGTCGTATGATCAAAACAGACAGGCATGTGACATACCATGAGATTCTCGCATCTTTAGGCATAGGCATGAGTCAAATATAATCAATACTACACAAACATTTGGGTGTGAAAAAGTTGTACTCTCGGTGGATCCCACACAATTTGACTGAAACTCAAAAAACAGATCGCGTCACTTGGTGGAATGCCATACTTACCAGATTCAACAAAGGGGCATCAAATTTGGTGTGGGACATAGTAACAGGTGACGAATCATGGATTTATAGTTATGATCCCAAAACTAAGCAGCAATCGAGCGTATGGGTCTTGCGAGACGAGCCGAAATCAATCAAAGTGGCGCGCGTGCAAAGTGCCTCTAAGCGGATGATTGTTTCTTTTTTTAATAAAACTAAACACGTGGCTACTGTTGCTTTGGAAAATCGTTGTACCGTGAATAATGATTGATACACGACCATTTGTTTGTCGGTAGTTATTGACAAACTCCGTAAAAATAACCGTAAACACCGTATCATCTTGCACCACGATAACGACAGAGAAACGAATTTTTGAAGGTGAACAACGTTGACCTTTTGGGTCATCCCGCGTATAGTCGCGACCTGGCACCTTGTGACTTTTATTTATTTCCAAAAATTAAGAACCAGTTATGCGGTCAACGATTTTCATCGCCTGAAGAGGCTGTCGAAGAGTACGAAAAATATGTTTCAGATATTATCACGGAGGAGTGGCATAAATGTTTTCAACATATTGGTTCATTCGTATGAAAAGTGCATTAACGCTCACGGAGAAAATTTTGAGAAATAATAAATTAATTTCTGACCATTTATAATATTTTTTTCTTATTCATTCCGGAAACTTATAGTGCGCCCTACGTATAGTCGTTATGATACCGACCCATGATGATAAATTTAAAAAAATCACTTCAAAAGTTCTCGTGGATATTAAATTTGTTTGTGATTTTTTTTAGGGATGCACTTAGTGATTTTCCCAAAAAACACATGTTGAATAACTTTTAATTCGTAAATTCCAGACCACAAAATTGTAGTCAAATCGATTGAAAATACCCAACTTTACCTCCTCATTTCGTTTTGACCATCATTTTCGGGCCACCCTGTACAGTGCAATGGCGTCGACCGCATTTATAAGATACATTCGCGTTAATAAGTGATAATTTTGTATCTCCTTCGAATGTATACTTTGGAAATAACATATGTTACTAAGAAATAATACAAATGTGCCGTCATTTCTTCTCGTGTATTTACAGAGACCGCGGCTAATGGACAAACAAGGGCGCCGTGGTTGCTCAGTTAGCTCGTGTCGGCGACATGCTCCCTAACAGTTTATTTTTCCTGTTCGACTTCAACTTACAAGCTTGTTCTATCCATAAACTAAGAACGTACTGGCATAATTCTTAGTTACAAGATTGACAATAAAAATTAAAACTAATATAATTATTCGAAAACATTTCTTCTGTTATTTATCATTTCATTACCTATTTAAGTTTATGCTGGTAATGACCAGTGATCTGAATTGAGGCTCATGATCGAGGGAGTTAATTTAGCTAAATTAAACAATAATGTGGACATTCATTTCTACAAATCCCGCGAGTTTTCGGAACTGATTATATTTAAATATGCGTATTATTTATAGAAATTTGAATATATTGGCGACAAATTACCATTTCCTATTAAGTATTTATATAAATATGAGACAAACTATATCTTGGTGTGTTTAGAAAGTAAACAGTAAAAACGCATTGATAAAGAAATGGGTATGTCCAGTCTATATAACTGGTACTTTCAACAATTATTTACTTTATTTAGTTCTGTGGAAAATTGTATGTTCCTTCTTTTATTTGGATGGCGACACCCCGTGTATTTTATGACCCAGTGTTTTTGACGACGTGCATTAAAGAGACCTAATACTTGTGATTCATAATCAAAGTATCAAAAAAGCTAATTGAGTACAATCCGTAAAAGCTGGCGTTGTAAAGTTGATAGAGGTTATGCTTATAACATTGTCCTATATTTTGCTTCACATGTTTGTTCGTAGTCGCAGAGTACAAGTTTTCAGTTTGTTGCTAAAAATAATAAAGAACTTACTGAATATGAAATTAATACAATGTTAACGTGTTCTGTCGCAATGGAAATTAATAAAAATTATTCTTTCATTCATTCTTGTCAAAACGTTTCTTTGCTAACTTTCGTATCTCTCATTTAAATATTGTCTAAATATTTTTGTCACATTGTGTTTTATTTTTTACTTTATATCATTATTCTTTGATTGATTATTTGATTAGGAATTTTATAGCTTTAATGTTTTATGTGTGTACTATAAAATAACCAATACTTTAGGTAGGTAAATATCAATCGTGTTTAAAATGTAACGTACGTACAATAACGTTATCTAATCTATGGTCGCGTTATCTATTGCGTTATGTTATCTATTCTGAAGACATTGTTTTGTAATTTCTTTATTCCCGGCTTCTAAAAATATACAAAAATATATTGATAACTAGGCACAAACTAAAACGTAAAATTATTTTTTATTAGCAAAGTCCATGAACGGCTCTTTGTTGATTTTGGGTCAGCTTTCGCCATCATTTTCTGTTATTATTGTAATTTTTAAGTTTATTGAATGCCACGATATTTGACCTCATGATATTCAATTATTTTTGTAAAATTACTCCACTACTTTGTAATAATTATTAATACAAAGATCGAACACTAAGAAAAAAATTAAAAACGACTGGATTCGAACCAACTACTAGTTCGTTCCGTGGCTTAGTTGGCACAGCGTCTTGATAACTAAGCCACGGAAGCGGACCTTACGAATTTTTCTATGTGCTTCTTGCAGAACTTTGTATTTGATATTTAATTTATGTGGTCTGTGATATTTAACGACTTTTCCGACGTAGCGCCAAGCAAATTCGTTATTATTTTTAAGTGGTTTAATATAGTTATTATAATCTTAGTTTTAGTTGATTTTAGTAAATAAGTTGTCATAGAAGTGAATAAAGTTTTTAATCTATCTATGAATCTAACATACAATATACAATTTTGTAACAAACGCATAGAGAAATAGCAGCTGACTCGATTAGTGCTCAGATGGCAGTGACGGGCCGAACGAGTCGCGCGCCTCGTAGTAAGCGACACGCCTGTCCATACAGTTGGTGGCAGTTACACTGCCAGTCAGAGCTTTAAATCGCAAAGACAGCTTCTGATATAAATTGACGAGTCCTAAGACCCTGTAATTTCACCTTTTTCCTCATTGACTTACAATTATATGGACGTCGGGTCCGCGCTAAAAAGTGTCCGAACTTATAGGGCGTTAAAATCGTATACAGAGCGTCATTCACGCTGTAGTCTTCGTTTGTTCGACTGACAGCGAAGCAAACAAAGTTAGACAGTACTGCGATGACATTACAATTTAAATTCAACGTTTTAGCTTTTTCATATACCTTTACATGTCACTACGTTTAAATAGGTTGACTTGAGACATTTTTTTCGTGGTTTGTGTATTAGACCCGTCGTCCATTTATTTGTAAGTCAATGTTTTTCCTAAAAAAATATGAAGCAGTATAAGGTAGCATAAAGACGCACAACGAGATGTGTATAAATGAGTTTCCCGGCTGTACTAGAATCAGTCATCTACCAACAGCTCAAACATTTCCATCTTATACTACCACGGTGCACTTGTAACCCCGACAACCTTCGCTTGCACCACGGCACTGTCATAAAAATGATTAAATCCCAAATGTACAAAATTCGAAAACAATATGTTTATTAATATCAGAATGGTGGTGGTGGTTGGCGACACGCCTCTCCAGCTACAGTGCCACTCAGAGCACTGCACTCGTCACTCCGAGACATAAAATTGACAAGTCCCTTATGCCTGTATTTTCAGTTCTCACCAAGAAGCTTGCACATTACTGTCATCGCAGAAATAGGTACGGTGCATTGGCTTACAAATAAATGGACGACGGGTCTAATACAAAAACCACGAAAAAAATGTCCCAAATCAACCTATTTAAACGTAGTGACATGTAAAGGAATATGAAAAAACTAAAACGTTGAATTTAAATTGTAATGTCATCGCAGTACTGTCTAATTTTGCTTGCTTCGCTGTCAGTCGAACAAACGAAGACTAAAGCGTGAATGACGCTCTGTATATGACTTTAACGCCCTATAAGTTCGGACACTTTTTAGCGCGGACCCGACGTCCATATAATTGTAAGTCAATGGTACGGTGGCAATAAGTCGATGAACTCAAAAGCTCACAAAAAGCTCTACTGCTACGTCTTTCCATATAGGATGGTAAAGAACAGTCTAAGCGTCTTTCATAGATAAAAGTACTACACGTCATTTTGACAGTTTCCGTCAATTACTTCATGTTTTATGTAATTTGTTTGAATATTGATTTTATTTGTTCAAAGAGTAATGTTATTTACGGAAACAATTTATGACTTTGTGATGTTTATTGTTTGATTTCTATATTTTATTCTACTTTTTTGGATTTGTTTGCCTTTTTACGCTTCATTGACAAAAGGCATTGCATTCCTATTCTGATGAAGGTACGTTGTTCGTCCTTCCATTTTAATCATTATTAGTGATCAAGCCAGTTACTTGCTTCATCGTCACTTCATATTTATCTATTGATGCTTGGAAAGCTAGTACGAAAGTGCTTAAAAGAATATCTTGGTTTGTATATGAGGGAGCGGATTTTATCGATGTAGTATCTCGCCCAAAGCTCTCAGTTGTACAGCCTTTTCCTCCTCTTGTACGACTCCATGTTTACCGTACCTTTTATCTTGTCTAAGTAACCGGTCGGCATGTTCACTACTACTGGTTTTGTCAGGTTTTCCTCGATTCACAGGTACAACCAAAGACCTTCAACTACTAGGCAACGCACTAACATACCTGATACCTTTTAATTTTGAGTCTTCATACGCATTCAACAGAAAGGCTTAGGGAATTCTAGCTTTTTGGTTGAAATTTGTATTTTTGAGTAATAATATTAAAGATCAAATTGATTTCTATAGTTTTTCAAAACGTCATTCGTTAACGGCGAATGGTGCAATAAGGAAGCCATATCAACATTAATGAATTTTACGAATCACTGGATAAAGGTTGAAGTTTGTTTAATACCTTTTCTTTACACTGATCTACTCTGAATCAAATGATATTTAGAGGGTCTGGTATCTAAGGGCGCAGGAGTTTAGTTCAGATATCGCCCCTAGTGTAACGGAACAAGATCCGTCAATGTGCAGCTCTATATGATGCCGTCTGTACATCGTTCGGTACGACGGAAACTACACTAAACGCACATGCATTCTGCATAATCTCATCATCTTTTTCAGACTTGTTAAACACAATATATTTAAAATAATCTTACTGCGCAATGAAGAAACAGAATCTCAAATATTCAACACGCGACCTTCATTCTGAAATAACTAAAACCAAATCGGATATCAATTTGTATCGAAGAGGCTCTTTAAAGGGCACCACTGCTATTACACAGCAAGACAATCACCATGTGACAGAAGTCTGCTCTGAAGGATTTAGCGATAAGAAAATTAAACCGTTCAGGATTACACCAATAGTTGTCACTGCCAGTAAGTTAATTTTGACGATGTGATTCTATCACACAATTCTATATAAGAAATAATGCTACGTGTTTTTGGTATGTGTCCGTCGCTTAGTCGTAGCTTTGATAATTACATAAATATTTTCTAAAACTGAATAAGGTAAATTTCGCAGTAATTGACGATTTTTGACAAAAAATCACGTATTTTGCCAAAACAGTAACTGACTACCTAGGAATGTAAATCTTCTAGAAACAATAAAATTATAAGCATTATTAAAATATTCCAGTTTTCCGCAACCTCTAAAATTGTACCAGTGTCTAATGTCCTAAAGTAAAGTAAAATAAGATCAGAGGACCAGTATTTGACAGGACGTTATGTTAAGATTTCATAGTTATTTGAC
The DNA here is from genome assembly GCF_003589595.1 of Hyposmocoma kahamanoa. Lineage (NCBI taxonomy): Eukaryota > Metazoa > Arthropoda > Insecta > Lepidoptera > Cosmopterigidae > Hyposmocoma > Hyposmocoma kahamanoa. Next base: position 1,924,501 of record NW_020653854.1, on the reverse strand, counting down.
TGGATTTATTGCGTTATAACAATAAACTAATAAAATAATAAATAACTAAGTCAAACGAGATGCTTTTATAAAAATTAATAAAAAATAAGCTTAAATGTCACACGGTCATAACGCATATTGTTTTAAATAACATAAAAAATATTTTCATCTTGCAGCGATAGGAATCCCTCTAGACTCTGTTTATCAGACGGCTTCAATACACGACCTTCCGAATAATGTCACACCTTTAGTGGCATTTTCTCATTGCACAATACCTCTAACCAATAATTGACACTAGTTACGTTCTAGTGTCCCAATCTGTAAAAAGTGTAATAATCTATTACGTTTGCTGTGAATGTAAACAGAATGTAAAGTGTAAAACTAATTTTAAAATTAGATGACCTTTAGATCATTTATTTATTAATTAGATTCAACATTAATCTGTAATCAGTCTTTCAAAAAACAATCATTTTTCTTTGTCTCACATAATTAATCAAATTGATTATTTGTTGTGCTATGTTAATGTTAGAAATAATCTATGAGTTTCGACCTATATTTAGTATTTAAAGTTCCAACTGCTCGGCTTTGTTTATCAATAGCTGATTTCGTTTTGCTTCATACCGGGGACCGGCCTAAGCGGGAGAAAGAATCGCGAACTCAACACGCACCGACTGGTAATTTTACACTTCAGAACCAAGTGCTCTAATAATAATTCTATTTAAGCTGCTTGTATACGAGGGATGTGCGATGTTGAAAAACACGTCGATATAATCCATCACAATGTTTTTAACAGTAACGATCAAACTAGCGATGCATCAGCAATTTTTTTCATTTTTTTTCTTTCAGATTTTACCATTTTTTTAATTTATAACAAAATGATAAAATGTTAGAATCCCCACATTTTCCTCACATAGCGCAAATCCCCACAAAATCCCCAATCTAGGTGAAATTCCCCACAATTTGGGGAATTCCCCACAAATTGGCAATTCTGGATACAATAGTCGTATTTCGCGCGCAAGCCGGTCATGGCCGGTCATGTTTATTGACAAATGAATAAGAAGTTTTAAAAACAATTGAGGCGTAGATAAATGAGGGCGTAAACTACTGTACTTCAATGTTGTGTATATGTATTGTGCCGTCTATCAATAGAATACAGTGAAATCATTGTGTGAAATGTGGTTGGCGTGAAGAAATAACCTCAATTTTGTAATGAAAATTTTATTTCTTCAACATAAGTTAGATATGTCATTAAAATATTCCTTATATAGGGAATTTATCCACCTTTCTAGTCATATATAACACATTCCATATAATTATACAGAATAACGTTTTTTTGCGACAAATTGGATTTTTTCAATTTTTAAGCCTAGTATTTTGAAAAGTTTCTTATTGCATAATACGCTCACTATTCCCTATAACTTTTATAAAGGTTTTGTAATACTGTCAAAAGAAAAAATCGCTTAGAAACATCGCGTTTTGTAGACAATCATAAAAGTTTCATAGGAGTTTATATTCTTCTACAAGATCAACTACACTAAAGCAAGTAAAAATAATCTTTTCGTATTTTAAAGTGTTTCTATAGATAAAGCTATAGACAAAATGCTCCCAACAGTGTTTTGAAAAAGCTTTAAATTCTTATCGCCATTTTTATTTTTAAATAATGACTGAAGTAGCCGAGAAAAAACTATTTTCTTTTTAAAAAGTAAATCTAAGCAGAAATTAGCTTGAAGAAACCTAGAACTTCTTGGAAATGGTTTGTTTTGTGAGTTATTTTGTATATTTAAGCTTCTATAAATATTTAAAACCGAAAATCGATAACTGTATTTTTATTAAGTTTATATTTTATACATAAATATTTAAAATTTAGCGAGCGCATTACTTTCATGACAGAATTTACATCACTTTACACAATGTATTTAAAGTCACACATCAATTCGCGCTTTCTAACCGATTAAACATTGCGCGAAAAAGTCAGAAATATTATATCTAATTTCGCCATGTTGCAATTTATATAGTTTATATTTTGTAAGCCATTAAACTTGAAATCTATTAGTATTAAGAGAATTGCGTCCTATGTTTGTAACGCTTCAGTATTTTGCTTTTAAAATAGCATTACTAAGAAAACTATCATAGACTATAAATTATCTAAAAACTGTCTACATGACTAAATAAAAACTGTCTACAAATGGTTTTGTAGCATTCTAGGGTTTATTCTAGGGTTACTTGAGAAAAAAGATAAGAATCACTCTTAACACTACCTACAGATAGCAAAGCTCATTTTCTCAAAGCACTCTTGTGATCTACTAACAAAGTTGTGCCCACTTTTACTTTAAATTATCTAGAAACCTTCTTCGAGATATCTTGAGGGAATTTGAACTCTTAAAATATTCAATCGAATTAAATTCTAATAGATATCTTATAGTATATATTTAGATATGGGTGTGCTGCTTGGGGTTTAATACCTCAATATACTACTGTCAAGCATTGGGTCCGCATAGTATAACAGTCTTTGACACCCATATCAAACACTACTCAAACTACCCATAGAAACTTGTCACTAACAGAGTGATCCGAACCTACGTTCTCCGTCCATACCAAATGGTCGAAATTCAGTCTTATAAAATATTCATATAACCGCTCACGCGATACATGTAGACGCATACCACACCCAGAGGTGCCGGTGATGATTTTATACTGATTTATTAGATATCGAAGTTATAACAGGTAAAATAACTAATATTAATTGCTATTTCGGTAACTACTCTAGCAAACCATAAAGTTTTTAATGCCTGGATGTGTCTTTTAAAAAAAATTATCAACTTCAAAAATACGTCACGACAATCGTGTGTGTTATTGTTTGGGCTGGTGATTTCGGTGTTTATTTATTGAAAACATACCGTAAGTAGCGTTTTTTAAGTTTACCCTGAATATAAATGTTTATAAACTATACTTTAAGAAGTAATTTCATGGTAAACGTTAGAACCACTCAAACGGAATATTATCATATTTATCCAATTACACCAAACATTTCATTAGTGCTTTTTAAGTGCAGGATTTGCGGTGTATTACTGCATTTTATTTGAGATGTAAGCAATGCGGAATAATAATTTTTATTTATAAAACTTGTATTTAAATTGAATCCTTTTCTAATTTGCGAAACCAAATAGCCGCCATTTTGCGGTAGGAGGAGCGCATCGCGTGAGCGGTTATACGAGTGCCTGACATGGGTGTCAACTACTACTAAACGTTCAAATTTTGCACCAGTATTTGACAGGCCTCTAAAATAAACTATAAACAATATACTATATATCACGTGTATCAATAAATACACATAAAACAAATTGTTTATTTATCTAAGAGTATTAATAAACACTTACCGATAATTAATAAAATTCTAGCTAATAAATGCACACAAACTACTCAAAGTCTTAACAATTTTTATAAGAGCACCAACGCACCTTCAACTCCGATCACCTGTTCGCTTGAGTGAATCGAAGAAAGCTTCTAAACGGAATTTATTATATGCCATTACTAGTACATTTGACACGGTTTTGTATATCAATACATGTTTTCTTATTTTTTTCAAAAAAAAAATGCAGAAGTATCATATCAGTGCATTGACTTACAAATAAATGGACGACGGGTCTAATACAAAAACCACGAAAAAAATGTCCCAAGTCAACCTATTCGAAATTTAAATTGTAATGTCATCGCAGTATCGCGCTGTCAGTAGAACAAATGAAGACTAAAGCGGAGTGTCGCGCTCTGTATACGATTTTAGCGCCTTACAAGTGCGGACACTTTTTAGCGCGGACCCGACGTCCATATAATTGTAAGTCAATGTATCAGTGTCAAAGATTGGTACATTTACCTTATTACTTTCTAAATTTGATACAACGAAGTATTTTCTTTTCATTACAATTAAAATCTGTAACCTTTATAATATACTTACTCAAAAAACTCAGTCGATTCGTATATAAAGCCAATAGACAATATTATGTTTGTTAGCAAGAACGTTGGCAATTTGATTAAAGGTTGTCCAAGCACAACGTTGTAAAATTGTTGTTATTGAATTGTTTGCAGACGAAACTATTTTAACAGACGTCGACATTCGATCTCTTGTTGACATGGGCCTCTCAATAATCAGATTTAGAATGACTATGATATCAAGAAGTCATCAAATAAAATTACTTGAATGCCTAGAACATGCTGAGGCATGGATGTGTGAGAAATATGGCACCAGTGCTTGGCCACTAGCCAAGTGTTTGGATTTGCCCAACGCTACGATCAGAACAGGCTACATAGATGAGGTTAGATAAGAACGATACACTTTTTCTCATATCCTTAACGACAGTACTATAGTAGTAGATGTAGTAGTAGATGGCGACTGCGGAGCTCATCATAAGACATGTCTAGAAGTCTCCTCTAATGATTTTTAAGAGATTTGGAAATCTTTTTTTATATATATTCTTTATTGTACAAAGAAAAGACACATGAAACACACGTTACAATGGACATATACAAAGGTGAGCTTATCTCTATAAGAGATCTCTTCCAGCCAACCCTAGCCGTGGTGCAAAAATGAAGTCTGCGGGACTAATTAATGTACAACAAAATTTAAATTTAAATGTAAATAAAATATAAATGATAATTTTTCGTTATTATCTAACATATACTCTTATCCCAAATGGGTATCCAATGACGTAGGTCAAAGTAAGTAAGTATTTTCCTCCGCCTACAAACTAATAATAAATCTAAACTGTACAAGGTTTTTCGTGTGTGGGTATGGAACCCATTTATTGAAAATATTGAAATTAAGTAAAATTTAAATAAGGCAAGTTTTTATAAAAAAAAATTGACGTCAAAAGTTCTTGGAATTACATCTAAGTTTTTTATCGAAATCGGTCACCGGAAAGTCCGCGAAGCCGGATTCGTCCTCTAGTTTGCCACCCTTAGAGGTGGAATATTTCAAATTTTAATGGGACCAGTACTCGGTACCCTCTTCCCAACAAAAAAGAATCATCGAAATCGGTTAACAAATGCCGAAGTTACATACATACATACAAAATAAAAAATGCAGTCGAATTGAGAACCTCCTCCTTTTTCTGGAAGATGGATAAAATCATAAGCTTAAGCAACCACTTTTCTGAAATAAAAGAAGATTCACCAGCGCATTGCGTAATATATTAATTTGATATTCGAGATTTGTGAATGTTTAAAAGTAAAACCTCTAACTAAGGGTGAGGAAAAAATCGTGATGAAATCTGCGAATCAAAGATGGTTAGTCGCCTAAACTTTCTCCTTGGAGACCAGGGAAAGAGAGGGGGACCCATCGCCAACTGTAGGACGTATTGACGGAAATGACGGCAACGACGACAATGATGATAATATTGGAAGTGTGACGATAGTATAACCCCGGTTACTACTTTCCTTCTGCAAGAGTGATTCGTTCTGTGCATCGTTTAGGTTCTCGGGTGTCACCCAAAGACAATTTTTTGAGGAGACTGGTATCATGACTGTGACATCACAGTACATTTACTCAAATATTTTGTATGCCCGTAAAAATGTACATAATTTTGTTAAGAAAGAAGGTATCCATAATATTAACCTTAGATTTAAGTCTAGACTAGTAGTAGTAGACTTCGTTTAACCAAGGTAAACTATTATTTTATGGGGAACTGTATACGTTTTTACAATTACATTCCTGAGTATATATTAAGGTTATCATTTCCTAAGTTTAAAACTTGCATTAAAAGTATTTTATTTGAAAATAGTATTTTTACGTACAATATACTTTTACCATTGTCTTTGCAAGTCTTTCTCTGCGTACTACCACTACAATCCATTTATGGAGTGGGGTGGCCCATACATTTTGGTCCTTCGAGGAACAAGTATTTTCCAGTGTTGTTGTGCTAGTGACGTTAGCGAATCAGTACGACTGGCCTCTCACAAGCGGGTCTCACCAGTCGTATTGAGAAGGCGCATATAGCGTTATTAGGTGCAACTGCACTGAGAAATAGAAATCTACGGAAACTTCGTGATTTTATTGAACTAGTGTCACGCTGCTCTACGAGGCAACAAACTACAACTTACTTTACAACTCTACGAGTCAAGAAAACTACAACTTAACAACGCTGCTCTACGAGGCAACAAAAGTACAACGTACTTAATTTATCAACGTTCTCTATGAGACAACACACCACCACTTACTTAACAACTCTACGCAACAACAAACTACACCTAACTAAACAACTCTACGAGCCGATAAAACTACAACTTACTATCTACAAGCTAACAAAGCTATCTACTTAACTATTTACTAAACTTCTCAACTTTTTTCAACTTCAATGAAGGATGGGTAACATGGAAGAACTGAAAGTGCAAGAGCAATGTTTCAACAACATCAAGTCGCTATGTACTAACTATGAGAAAGATAGTAAAGCAAGAATAACTGAAGAATATCTAACTACTCGACTCAAGTCCCTCGAATGCCAATAGAAGGACTTCCAGGAGCGACACTTTACTCTCGTTGAAATCATGAATGATAAAAGCCTAATATTTCACCGACGGTATTTTTAGCAAAACAAAGCAGCTGTATAAAACTACAAAAAAGGATATGGAATTCCTCTTGTTACAATTATGCGGGCGAAAAACTATAAACTTCGACTTAAGCGGAGTAGCGGAAGAAAGCACCGACGAACAAGTGAAAACACTACTCAAACGACAAGAGAGCAACCTCAAGGCTCTTGACCGTGCTATGTCTAAGATAGACTTGAAAATTGTAATGGAAAAATGGGAACTAGAAGATCATCTTTCTATTTTGAAATCAAAATGGGACATCACCGATAAACAACACTGTGGACTGGAGCCTAAACTGAAAGGCTCCAGGGTTCAATGTTACAACACGTTTGAGTCGATAGAAGACAAGTACGACGAAATGCGACGAAGCTTAAATAAACAAATTTGGTCGACTGTACATTACCAATCATCAGTACCGAACTTTGAGATCCCTGAATTTTCCGGAAGTTATACAAAATGAATTTCTTTCAAAGATCTCTTCGTATAGACGATCCACAATAACACTATGATCAACAAAGCCCAGAAGATGCAACATCTCAAAACAAAACTGCATGGTGAAGCTGAGAGATTGGTACAGCACCTCGGTATAAATGCTGAAAACTACAACTCGTGCTAGGAAATACTAACGCAGCGCTACGACAACCACCGTCTTCAGTTCACTTCTTTCATCAACACTATGCTTAACTTACCAGTCATACACCATCCAGACAGCTACAATCTCAAGAAATTTCATGACGTCATAACGGAATGTATGAATGGACTGTTAAATATCGGCATAAATACTACGACTTGGGACCCACTTATCGTACATCTAATGTCACAGAAACTCGACACCGCTACGTACACCGATTATATGAAGGAGTTAAATTCAAGATCACAGAGCTGCCGCAATTAAACGAATTTCTTTTCTTCCTGGAAAGTAAATTCATGGCATACGTAAGCATTAAAAATCAAAAGAAAGAAATAACTAATAAAAAAAAACAAGCCGCTCCGCTAAAAACCTAGAACAAACAGTTTCCTGCCATAAAACATTACTACGAGCCGAAGAAAACTTATACAAAAACATATCATACTACAATTAGTCAGTTTGGACCGTGCCCTCACTGTGATGGCAGTCACGTGTTAAGACATTGTCCAAAGTTCATCGAACTAGATTCGGTGCAACGAAACAACATTGTTGCGAAATTACACTTGTGCAAAAATTGCCTCTACAGTCACGGCAATGCTGAATGCGTGTACAAAAACGTGCGGAGAGTATAACATGAAACACCACACGTTGTTGCACAATTCCGTAAAGAAACCTGCGCCTATCCCAACTACTAACTATGGTGAAAAAATCAGTCAACACGACCATCCACTTCACATCAACAACAGAGCTCCTGTCATCTTGCTACTAATGAAATGGAAATTCTAACGTATATAGATAACGTCTGCAAACGGAACATATGTCACTCTACGCGCTCTACTAGACCAAGGCTCGCAAGTCAACCTGATTACTGAACAAGCCGCTCAATTACTACAACTTCCCAGGAAACGTTTCCATGCGACCATATCTGGAATAGAAACACTATCCGGAGACTGAAAGATAGGAAAATGACGATCTATTGCTGTCTCACAATTTTTACAACTAGAAAAACGGTTCAACAAAAACAAAAACCTCGCACTTATATACCGCGAAGTTATTAAAGAATACACCGAGTTGCAACATATGACAACAGCAGCGCATCCTGTTACCAGTAATGTGCCCGAGTGCTACCTACCTCATCTTGGCGTGTTGCGTGAACATTCGTCTACAACTAGACTGCGGACTATTTTTAATGCTTCTCAAAAAACTACCAGCGGCTTTAGTCTCAACAGCTTACAAGAAAAGGACCCAACCTACAGAAGGATGTCCAGGCCCTTATACTAAAATGGAGAACTTACAAATATGCATACACAGCGGACATAGAAAAAATGTATCGTTGTATATGGATCGCACACGACCAACAACGAGAGAGTTTCAACTTTGTACCGTTACATACGGAATGAAATGTGCACCATGACTACCTATGAGAAAACTTAAACAGTTAGTCATAGATGATGGTCACAAATATCCAGATACTGCTCTCGTTTTACTAAACGAATTTTACTTTGATGACTTAATCAGTGGCCACAGCACTATCGACGCAGCTAAACAACTTCAATCTTCACTCATCGAGTTACTACGCGGCGCGGGGATGAAATTACGTAAATGGTCGGAGAATCATCCTGCGTTACTTGAAAACTTATCAGAAGATCAAATTTCCACTCAACAGATTTTTGACTTCAAACACGAGGAAACTAAAAAGACACTCGGCCTCGGATGGAACACCAGTGACGACACGTTCTCGTTTAACTGGGAGTTAGAAGAAAAATCAAGACTTCAATTAACTAAGCGCCACCTACTATCGGAGATCTCTAAACTATATGACCCTCTAGGATGGTTGGCACCTGTAACTGTACTGCTAAAACTATTATTTCAAAAGGTCTGGATGAGCAAACTAACATGCGACGAATCATTACCGATCGATGTACAAAAAGAGTGTCTAAAACTCCCTGAAATCAAGGCCATCACACTTAACAGGTGGCTTGGAGGGACGCCACAAAACATTGAATTACTGGGCTTTTGCGACACCAGTGAAAAAGCATACTCATGCGTCACATAAATGATAATGGCGTACCTACTACAACTCTACTCGCCGCCAAAACCAGGGTTGCACCTTTAGCGCTGAATATAACTCTGCCTAGATTGGAGCTTTGCGGAGCACTACTACTATCGCAACTAGTTGAAAAAGCAGTAGAAGCTTTCAAAGGATTTCACATCACTATTTAAGCTTGGAGCGACTCCCAAGTAGTGATAGCCTGACTGCAAGGAGAAGAAATACGTAACTAACAGGGTCATTAAGATAAAACAAGTCATTCCGGCCGCCAACTGGCATTACGTGAAGTCAGAACAAAACCCTGTGGACTGTGCATCCCGAGGACTGTATCCTACTAAATTACTCAACTTCGAACTTTGGTGGAAAGGGCCGGATTTCCTTAAAACTATACAAAAGGAAACGGTTCACTACGTGTCTTCTCGCCACTCATATTGGACTCAAGACATCGGCGGCGCCAACCCTGTTGATAGATAATGAATCACATTTTATCAATGAACTGATAAACAGTCTTTGTCCCGTGTCACACAAGTGACCGCATGGATACTACGCTTCGGTGCAATTGTCCGCAATATCATGAAACCTGAAACCGAATTCCTCACTGCAAGTGAACTGGCTGCCGCAATGAACAAATAATAAAATATGTGCAACGCGTCGAGTTTGAACTAGAATACAATTTACTTTTAAAAAACGAAAATGTGCCGATCAAAAGTCCTATCTACAAACTAAACCCGTATCTGGATGAAAAGGGAATCATTCGTGTCGGCGGATGCCTAAATAACTCGAACTTGCCATTTGAAATAAAAAAAATTATAATTTTGTCCAGAAATGGACGACTAACTCAACTACTTATCGAACAAGCGCACACTACCACTCTTCACGGCGGTGCTCAACTAACGTTAGCCTACATAAGACAACGTTACTGGATCATCGGCAGCAACAGGGCGGTCATGACGAGACTACGTTACTGCATTCGGAGCCACCGTCACAACCCCTGACTCTTTTCAACTTATGAGCGACTTGCCGCCGCAAAGGATTACGCCATCGCGACCTTTCGCGCATACTGGTGTCGACTTCACTGGCCATGTGGAAGTCAAGCTTAACAAAGGACGGGGTGTTAAGACGTCAAAGGGATACATCGCCATCTTCGTATGTATGGCAACTAAGGCTGTACATATCGAGCTCGTGTCCGACCTCAGCACTGAAGGTTTTATTGCTGCCTTCCAACGTTTATGCGCACGGCACGGCACGCCAAAACAGGTCTACTCCGACTGTGGCAGTAACTTTATTGGCGCTGCTAAGTTGCTTCGGGACGAATTTAAACACTTCAAACAAATTCTTTCACCTGAATTTTTCACAGAGATCGGAAAACTTGAAGTTGAGTAGCACTTCAACGCCCCTGCGTGGCCGAGCGCAGGTGAACTCTGGGAGGCTGCTGTAAGATCATTAAAACACCATCTGAGATGCGTTCTCGGTGATCAGAAACTCACATATGAAGAATTCTCAACGCTGCTGATAAAAATCGAAGCATGTATGAATTCACGGCCTCTGTGTGCACTAACAGAAGACCCGGAAGAATTTTACAACTAGTTAACACCGGGACACTTTCTCACTGGCTGTCCCGTGATGTCACTACCCCTCTCTGATTACAAGGACGACAGACACGTTGACTTACGGCGACGATGGCAATTAATTGAAACAATGCTTCATCAATTTTGGAAATGCTGATCCAACGAATACTTAACTCAACTTCAAAGTCGCAGCAAATGGAACAAAACAACTACAAACTTCAAAGAAGGGGATATTGTACTGATGAAGAAGAATAACTTACCTCCCGGAAAATGAGCCATCGGGCGTATTATAGAGCTCCATTCCGGTTCCGATGGCCTTTGTTATCAAACGCCCCATCGTGAAAGTATCACTGCTCCATCTGAAAGCTGAATCTCTGCAAGAGGCGAATATACGTCACCGACCAAACCACAACGCAACACACCGACAACTAAACTACAAGCTATCATCAAATATTCTATATAATTTCATTTCATTATTTCATTTATTATCAAAAAGAAAGCTGCAAATAAAAACTTTACAACATTAATAACAATGTTTACACTGACAACGGGACCACGTGTCATGGGCAGCGACAGCGGCGGCGTGTTATCGAAAGCTCATATTACAAGCCTCGACCCTGACCGACCTATTTATCACGATTCACTCGGCCATATGCAAATGATTCACGATGACTGGATATTACTTACGTATTACAATTTAACTAACTACTGGATTGGCGTACAGCGAATTGAAGACTATTTACACAATTTGAAATATATATGCAATAAAACAGATCCTAAATTTTGCAAAACAACTCTAGAGCAACTATCTCATGAAATGGAGCTACTTCGTCACTACAACACGATCTTACTAGCACCTCACAAACACTAATCCTATCGCAAAAAGAGTAGTTTGGTTAACGGCGTCGGATACATTACGACAACCTTTTCGGTATACTCGACCAGCAATTTGCCGATAAATATCATCAAGATATTGAAGCAATAAAGAAAAACGAGAACTACCTACTGGAGTTAATGAAGAACCAAATTTCGATAGTGGAGTTAGAAAACAAAGTACTAAAGGAAACGGAATACAACATTAATCGACAACTTAACTTAATCAACAGCTTCATAAACGAAACTAACTTGAACCTAGTTAAAATCGACTCAACTATAGAGATCATGATGGCTACAAGCTACTTCAACTCGTCATCTCTAGCAACCTATCTACTGCTTCAAAACTTAAAATAATTCATTAACTAATGTATACAAAGGACACATAGATGTACATTTGTTGGCCCCTGTTGACTTGATGGAACAGTTGAATGTCATATCTGGAAGACTACCGAAAATATTGACATTGCCGGTAAAAAATGTTAGAGACGAGATCGAGAATATCTACAGGCTGCTCTATATGAAGGCTCGCATAACCAGTAACTACTTCTTATTCGAGGTCCACATACCCCTTACTTTGGATGAAGATTTTCTTCCTGTGAAAACCAACATAGAAATTCAAATTCAAATTCAAACATCTTTATTTCGACCAACTGGGATCATAGTCAATGTTAGTTACATTTTCTTATCCTAAAGTTAATAATACACCCCTAAAGCTAATTAACATTTACATAATATGCGGTTGACAGAGCTTTAGTGAGGCTTGATTTTCAGTATATGGATCATATGACAATGATTCAGATACTGACAATCAAACCTCTCCGCAAATGCTCTCAGGATACCACTGGTGCTGGCCCGCACCCTACGTGCCAGGGATGTACAGCGTTTCCTCACAGTTGTGAAAAAACAATCAACTCTGGCATCCGCGAACATCCCCGAGGCGCTGCACGGTGATTCACGCTCCATACTAAGGCGGTCATAAATACGTAACTCCGAAATTATTATTATTTTTTTATTTTATTACGTTAAAATATGATTAGGTAAACGTAAATTAATAAAATTATACATTTTAAAAAATATTTGACAATATTTAGGTGTAAAAATGTCTCGCAGTAATTTTGTTTTTAGACGATGTATCTAAAACATTTTATACTGCGACTTTTAATGGTAAAACTGTGTAAATAATGATTATTTGTATTAACAATAACCACAAATGAATAAATTAAAACAATAAAAATACATAAAAAAGTTCATTTTACAAAATACAAACAAAACACAAATTATACCAAAATACATTAAATCTCAACAATATTAACTTTAAATACATAACAAGTCTAATACAGCTTTTGACAGTACACCTTTTTTTTTAACAGGTAACTTTCGTAGACCTGTTATGAAGGGATCTGAATGAAGAAGCAGCCTATTTACTAAATCTGTGTTGGTCACAATGCGACTCATTTTACGCGTATGATTTTTTCTAAAAGACTTGATGTATTTGTTAGTCGCTTCAGCTGCTTCTTCAGACAACTCTCCGATTGACAACAAACCGTAATCTATAACATTAGCACCATGAATTAGAACTTTGTGAACGGAAGCAGGCATGTTATACCACGGATACTCGGCAACTAACTGCCGAGCCGTCACTAAAGCGAACTCTTCGAAATTCGTCTTATTAATATTATATCCCGAATTTAAACATTGAAGGATGATCCAGCAACGATCTAGGAGATCCTTCTTGATCCCAGTAATTTCAGCGGAAATTTCTGAATTCGAGAAAAACCGCCTGGCTGTATTACCATCGTTTGATGTTCCGCTTCCGCCACTTTTAGGCTTATCCACTATAAGCCCTAATCTTTCTCTAAATTGAGTCTGAACATATGATTTTTTTGCAGCAACAAGCATATTGTCATTAGCGGACCTAGCTTGCCATTTCCTAACATCTAACTTGTACGCGACATGAACAAAATATTCAAAAAAACGTATTAACGCGTGAAGAGGTGATAAACCAAATTCATATTTACTCTCATCGACTTCCTTATTTAAACATTCGTCAATTTTGTTCATTTCACTGGGCAAGGCGTTACAAATAAAACATTTTGATGAAGAAACACCACTAAGTGCATTACACACTTTACCATCTACCATAGTAAGTTGCAAACAATGAGTAATGCGATATTCGCGATCTTCTTCCTTGAAAACAGTAGGCTGTAAGTTCCTTATTTTATCTTTAAAATGAGCTTCTTCCTCAACTGACACTGCAGTCGATTCCTTCAAATATCGGAGGCGTATAGGACGACAGTATCGAGTTGATGAAGGACGAGGATTTTTCCACAAAACTACTGAATTTTCTTTGTTATCTGTTGTCAAAACAAGCTGAAGTGGCACATACGAAGTAACAAACAGGCTACTGTCTTCAAGAGTGGAGTCAGAAAAACACTGTTTATATTCTGAATGCCCTGTACTGCCATCGAAACCCCATTTCCCTATCAAAGATATCTTATCTAGAGACTCATTAGGTACACTATCCAAAACATCTTTTTGAGACTTGAGAATCCGATTGGCAGTATGATCTAATAAACTTTGAAGTTCGACTTCGGCGGATGATTCTGTAACAGTAATATCTGAAGGATAACAGTGTTTTTTAGATTCCACGACACTTTGCTTGGTAAGATGGGAAAATGGTTTTTGAAAACTTATTGTCTATAAATTTCTTTACTAATATATATTGATGTCGAGTTAACTGAGCTTCAACAATGAGCGATAAAACTTCGCTAGAATCGATTTCAGGACAAGACAAGCTATCGGACGCATTGAGCAATGACTGTACAAGAGAAGGGTCTTGGTTAGACAAACTAGCCAATCTTCTCCTTTTTGTACGTTTACTGGTGTCGTCAAAGTTAATTCTCGGACGGCCATGCGATAAAGAAGTTGATGGTTTAACTTCGTCAAAGCTCTGAGATACACGTAACTCAGTTCGCTGTACATCAATATTTTCAACGACATGCAGCCAATCTGAATATTTTTCTAAGAATTTAGATCTAGTACGATTCGACTTTGCCCAGTAGTGGGAAATTCGTTTACAAATATTCTTAATTTTAAGGCTTAAAGTCTCTAAATCAATATTTTCGATGTCGTCAGAAAGGGATGATGTTTCGGTCAAAGTGCTCAGGACGTGTTGCATTTTTTCATTTGGATTACCCACTTTAGAGTGCCAAATATCAAAAATTGTCATCCTCGATACAGAACATTTGAAAAATGTACCTAAAACAATATGAAAGCTGAACTTAAAAAAAAATTAAAAATTCAATACTATGGACATGCATACTTTGACACCCCTTTAAGCCAAGAAGAGGCAGCAAGATGCAAATGAAACTTATAGCTCTTAATAAGGACATACTCCTTATTCAAAAACCATATACCTCAGGTGCAGCTCAGCGCAGCCAAAAGTTGTAGGTCTAAAGGAAATTAAGTTATGCCAAAAATTTTCACCAAAAAACTGCCTTCAATAAAAAAATTATATAAAAAAAAGTATGCATAAAAAAAATTAAAAAAAATTGATAATAAAAGTACATACCATGCTCTTGGATCTCCATGCTTTCACAACACGTAAACACTTGATTTGGAATAGTGACACTCAAAAACAAAGTGATTAAGTTTCGATGACTCACACGTGGTGATAATTAGTCTCGCGATGCGCTCACTTCCGATGCACAAAAGTGAATGATAACGTGACCTAATTACATTGATATTTATAGTTTTTGGAAGCTTGTTAACTAGTTACTAACTTAGTGAGTTGATCTAACCGGGATAAGCCAATGATTTTTTTTGATTTATGGCCTATGGGGGAATCACAGTGCGCTGCAGAAGCGAGGCAGCCCCAATAGCACCCTGAAAGCATTGTTGTACTGCACACGTAGGGCGTTGTACTGTTTTTGCGTGTAAGAGGCCCACAAACTGCTCGTGTATAGAGTCGTGCAAAAGGCTCTAAATAAAGTTACTTTTACCTCAGCCGAACAACGAGCAAATCGGCGAGCCACCATAAAATTACAGTCGAAATGAGCATCATAAAATTACAGTCGCAGTACATCGCGATTAATTTTCAGAAAAACACTTACATCTCTCCGTCTGAAAATGAAATCAAGCTGTGCACCGTGCTGCAACAAGATCACTACATCTGCAACAAAAACATTCCAGTATTCAACATGCAGAGTAAGAATGCCCCGTGCGAGACTAAACTACTTAGTCACAGCTCTGGTGCTGTGAAGTCAAGAAAACGTTATGCAATGATGCATTGATAGAGTTACACACACCGAACTCTTGGCTGGTTTGTTGTGGAGCGTGCACTTTGCGCACCATATGTGATAACGACATCACCTCGTATACTGTAACGACGTCAGCCATTATAACCTTGAAACAAGGATGTGTGTTACAATCCACCGACTTCACCATCTATTCACACAACGAGTACAACACTAACATGAAGATGGAGTACAAATTTAACATTCCACTGTTGAACTCTACAGTAAACAAGATCGTGAACTTAACCCATCACAAACTTCCACAGGAAATTTTACATAACACGTATGAGGAAGAGATACAAGATATCGACTGACGACTGCTTTTACAAAAGGAACATGAAGTCCTCCCAGCGATGATTTCCTCCCATGATCATACATCAGTATGTGGTCTGCTACATTCTTCTAGGAACTACAATTCTGATCGCTACGACCTGGAACATCAAGAAGTTCCGTTTACTCAACTATACCAGGAACAAAAATTAGCCATCAGCAGATAAAGAGCACTACGAGGATATAGGACTGCAGCGACCCAGTGTACAGCGAACTGCACAGAGCGGGCTGAGCCAGCACTCAAGGGTCGTGCGCCCTCACCCACAACCTACCACTGCTACGAAAGCGGAAAACTACGTTGCGTTCAATTTCGATGATTAATTTTTTGCTTTGTACTGGCATATCTTTACCTTGGTATCATTTTTTATTACTTTAACTACCTTTGTTCTTTCTTTTGGGTTGTCAACATGTATAGCTTACATTCTTCGGCATAATTCTGCGCACGCGGTGATCTACTTTAGCCACGTGCCGCACTTTTATTTAAACATGCAATTCACACTCTGTTTTCACGTAGTACGTTACCAACTGTCCATCTACACACGACATCAAGGTAAGATTTGCCACCATATTAGTATCAATATTTATTAGATAAAGATGCATGGGAAAACTACATGAGTCTTGACTCCACACAATTATATTATAGTATTCCATAGCATTTAAGTTCATTTGAAAAGAGCAATCCCTAGAGTCCCTGCTCGTTCTTCTCAGAGTGTAGTGAACTAGCAATAGCGTAAATAATGACATTTTCAAGTGTAATAAGTTTACTTATTGTATAAATGATTATTTATCTTTGACTTTGCAAATGTTTTAAAAACCACAGAAAGGAGATTCTCGTAATTGATTCAATAGACGTTATTAACTGATTTCCGCTTAATTTTTTAATTAAATTAATTGTCTTTCAGAATATTAAAGACTTACCGGTAATAATGAAAGAAAACAGTATAGTGACTGTAACAAGTGACGTACAGTACTGGAACAAATGCTCAGGCTCTCTTATATATATCGATGACACGCACACCCTGAAACACTTCACCCCGGGCGTCGAAATGACTTTGTATTGCGGAATAGTACTACACTGCCAAGAGCTCATGGATAAACATACTGCCAAATTTAAAGTAACCATTGGAGGCGAATTTGAAGATCACCAGTATGTATGCTTACGCAGCGTCATGTATCGGCGACCTTCTCTGATGAAGAGAGATTTGGATCTGATCAAATTCGCTCAAAAGTATCGTGTAAGCACTTAAATACCATAACGCTTTGTCCCGACTCCATACGTCAAGATCTTTTTGTTTTAAAATTTCAAATAGAGGCACACTTGGACGTAATTGGTTACAAATTGTAGATTGTATATTTCAGTCCTTTGGTGTTGGTACATATTGGGAAGTTCGATTCTCATATAAATCGGTACGAAGAACATGATAACCGTCTGGCAGATATTATTAGATTTTAAGTGTATCTTGAAGACATCGAGTATATAACCAGAAATAGAGACGAAATAAGGACCATTTATTCCTGATAACACATTAGCGATACAGCTCTTATAAATGATTATCACTAGTATCAGGTTTCTTACCACGGTATGACTTCTTTTTATTTTCCCTATATTTCGGAACGGTTGCACGCTCCATGGTCACGGGTTGACTGGACGGCGGCAGATGACAGCTTTAAGAGCAGACATATCTGTCTACCCTCTTGCGCTGTCGACGACTACCTTCATCGCGATTTGTCATTTGTCACTCACTTTTTTCACACAAACCACACTCACTGTATCCACACGCGAAACTGAACTCGAGGTGTTTTTGTTTTTATTACTGCACGCACTAAGGTCCGGATTCCATGCACTGGACAGTTTAAAACCATCATCACGGTTAAATGTTTTGTACTTCGTGATCTCGATGGCTTCTCGTACCAACCGTGGTATGTAGTGACGTTCTGTCGAGAGTACCTGGGGGCTATGCAACTCGATCCAGTGGTTAGTGTCAGTCTGTGTGAGATGTTGTGCTATAGCCGACTTCTGTACATCATTGTTTTTTACTGCTCGGATGTGTTCCTTCATACGATCGACAATTGTTCGTTTAGTCTGACCGATATACGAGCTCCCACAACTGCAGTTCACTTTATAGACACCCCGTGTGTGTAAAGGAAGGTGGTCTTTTGGTGAACGTAACATTTTTCCTATTTTGGTTAAGGGGGTGAAAACAGTTTTTATGGAAAACTTCCTTAGCGACCTGGCTATTTTATCCGTCACCCTTTGTACATGGGGCAGAAAAACTGGTAGTCTCTGTACGTCAATTTGCTTCTTCCTTTTGTGTGTACGTCAATTTGCTTCTTCCTTTTGTGTATTGGTTTAAATGTTTTTATTTTGTATCCATTCTGTCGCAAAACCGTCTTAACGTGCTCCTGTTCCTGTGGTGGGTGGTGTGAATCACAAAGATCATAAGGTCTATTGGTTGATGACCTGACGACCGAATGTAGGTGTTTTTTGGGTGATGATGTGAAATGGCATGTAAATATTTGTCCGTGTGAGTTGGTTTTCTGTACACAGACGTGACCATGGAGCGTGCAACCGTTCCGAAATATCGGGAAAATAAAAAGAAGTCATACCGTGGTAAGAAACCTGATACTAGTGATAATCATTTAGTGAATAACCACGAAAGTCTTAAAATCTATATAGCTCTTATAAATATCAACTCTCGTTAGCACTGAAATATAGACAGGCCAACTACTGACCTGTGTGTACATCTCCGTATATTCCAAAAAATATTCTGTATTTATTGTAATAAAGATTATATCTCTAACAATGTCCTGCTGTTCTATTCGGTGGTGTGGGAATAACATCTAATTACAAAACAAACGGAATCATATTTCATCGGTAATTAAATATTAAATATGTAATTTTGCAATTTTCGTCCATTATAGCAAAGCTCAAGTTAACTGGTCGATTTGAAGTGAAACAGTTGACGACACCAATTGACGACACCCGTCAATTGTTTCCAATTCGGGCTAGCCAATCGGACCACAGTTGTCACAGTAATGATATAGATGATATAGTTTTCAAACAAATTAAATAACATTTCGTTTCTATTTCTGGTTATATACTCGATGCTTGAAGATAACAGAGTGATGTTAACTACACAAACCAAAACCAAGTTCTAAAGTTATGATGATGAAATACAAATACAAATTATCTTTATTGCACACTGGGACAAATACAAAATAGTACAAAAAATAAAAAATACAGGTGCAACACGCGGCCTTATTGCTATATAGCAATCTCTTCCAGGCAACCTATGGGTTACAGGAAAAACTGCGAGATAGTAATTAATTGAGGGCGCAACAGAATTTATTTTCTCAAAAGAATTATAATTGCCATAGATTGTTCGCGGTGACCGTAATTATTATGTTATTAGCATTTTGCAGTTGCCTGCGTTGCGTATGTTCATTTTTGGTTTTGAATTTGATGTCAGTGTGAATATTTTTTAATAATATTTTTCGAATTAGTATGCATGTAAAATATATATATATATATATATATGATTTATCAATATTCATTAATTTAGTGTTTTTGTACATTTGCGCACTAGAGGTAAGGTAGTAGATAGTATTTTTATTAATTTGTTCTGTGACGTTTGAAGAACTTTAAGATTAGTTTTAGCTGCTAAGCCCCGTGTTTAAAACACATATTGCACATACACAAATGAAAAAAAGAAAAGTAATAACAAAAATAGTCTAAAACCGACATTCGAAATAATAGTGATACATAAATAAAATATACTACTTTATTTCAGTTTGATGTTTTAAGTATTTATACAGTTCGCTCTCCAACTACAATACTCATGTTAAGGAAGTTACTGGGAAATGATTATAAACCTTTAATTCTAAGTGTTATATGCGACCAACAAGGACTAGACTGCGCCCAAGACATTATTGATGTACGTAATTTAATACTTATACATGGATGAAAAGATCGGCTAGTTTGAAATTGTAGAAACCTGAATAATAATAATAATAATAATAATAAAGTGAGAAAGTTCATGCAGATGGAAGAGAACGAAGTGGAACCTTAGTACACTCTCACCATATACATACAAGCCCTACAGCATTTACTTGATTTCGGTCCGTAGATGCTGTTAAAACCAGTCAACAGGCTGAGAGGAAAAACATCTATAATAATAATAATAATAATAATAAAATTTCTTTATTCGGACAACTACGGTC
>NW_020653854.1:1869582-1873975 GCF_003589595.1 Hyposmocoma kahamanoa | reverse complement strand
GCATTACCCCAAAGCAAAATGCCGTATGTCATTAGACTGTGAAAGTATCTACCTATGTGTGTGTCCATGGCACCCGCAATGGTTTCCCTAGTTCGGGGCTATGAGTGTATGCGTTGTTTCTTTGCTGTTGTTAGATGTAATCCTAATGAAAGTAAATTTACTAACTTGCCACTCCTAAAGGTAGAATATCTTCATCAGATTTGAATGAGACCACTACAAAACCTCCTTCTTTAAAGTCAGTTGAAAATTAGTCAAAATGGCTCTGCGTTTACGGTTTAGCGCTTTAACATTAAAATTTAATATGTGCCATATATAGTATTTAGTAGCAGTAGAGCTTCTTGTGAGAGTTCGTCCAGGGAAGTACTGCCACCTTATCTATTTCTGCCGGCAAGCAGTAATATCAGCATTACTGGGTTCCGATTTTAAAGGTTAAGGGTGCTGGTTTAATAGGCACTTGTCAACTTATATCTCAGGGTGACAGGCGCAGTAGCAGTGCTTCTCAGATCTTTGCAATTTAAAGCTCTGAGTGGCACTATAACTGACAGGCGTGTAGCTTACCATAAGACGCACGACTTGTTCGTCGCATCACTTGATATTATTAAAAACGTTTTGGGAGGTACAATGCCTACAGATACACATATACTTTGGCACCAACAGCGTGTACGTCCGTGTACGCATTCCGTGTTCAAATAGTGTACACTAGGCGTCGCTACGAAAAATCTATGAACGAACTTACCGATTTGCGTGCGGGGCATATTCAATGTGATATGAAAAAGGCGCCTATTCCGCCGCCAATTTTGTTAGACTTGCATTTTTTTCATTGTTATGTTAACATCAGAAATTGAAGCAGCCACAATGTATACCTAAGCTTGATGTGATGCGCATAAAGATGATGATACCTCTATCAAAGTCCTGGAATGATTTAAAACAAAAATCAAAAAAGTTAAATAAACTATGGTTAATTTGAATCCAAGAAAGAACCAAAGGATGATATGGTTTTGGTCTACCGGGAAAGTTGATATGAGCCCGAGAGTGCCCATATACGGCGACTTAATGCAATCGCCTATAAATCCCAAGTGTAGCAATGCAATCACGCGTTTGTATCGAAAATCGCGCGAGTGTGTAAAGGTAGACGATCAACGACTGCATTGCTATTGCATCGCGTTTGCATCGCTGCTAAACTTCGCCGTGTGTAGACGCTCTATGCTCTAAAAAGGAAATAATACTGGCCACTCTTTTAAAATACCGTCAACTTGTCACAGTAAAATTTGAATAATGAAAACCCCGAATTTGTACAAATCATATTTGTCAATCAAAGTTTACAAAATATTTATTAAGATATACTCCTGTGTTTGTATCATTTATGAGTAACTTCGCTGGAGGCTTACGTGGACACTCACTAATAGGTTTCTAAGCGAAACATTTTATATTCATTTAATAGTTTTAATACGGTACAGGTAAGTGAAAAACCACTGGGTATTATCTAAATTATTATTTTGACACGATGAACGTGTTAAAACACTAGGTACTGTTCACATCCTCAAGATGAACCTAAGCAATACCTATCATCTGTAGCTCCTGGCTAAGACTCAGAATTCTATTATAGTCAGCGGCGGTAAGCACCAAACTTTTCTCAAACTACATTAGCATTTTACAGTACACTTATGTAAATGGTAAGAGCTTACTTACCATTAACACAAGAACCAAGAATTCCATTACTTGTTGTAATGCTTTTTAGAACAATGTTATTATAATTGTTTCTCTACCGGCTCAAAAACTCTAATCTTTCATTCGTTGCACTCATCATCGACTACGAGATAAAAACAGTACATCTTAACGTGTCTATTAATAGAACGTGACTAAAAGATAACACAGCGCAAAACTTAAGCTTAGTTTGAGATCTTGTCTCCAATATTTTCCCGTCGAAGTAGGCAGAGACAACAGCCTTCCACTTGCTACGATCCTCACGTACATGTAGCATTAGAGCATCAGTATAAGTTTTACTGCGTTCCGATATTGAAGGGTAAGGGTGCTGGTAAATTTACAGGCACGTGCGGCTTGTTAATTTATGTCTCAAGGTGATGGGCGCAGTGACAGTGCCCCTCAGATCTTAGCGATATAAAGCTCTGGCTGGAACTCTTAGGGACAGGCGTGTAGTTTATCATCAGGCGCAAGACTTGTTCGTCCCTTCACTTGATATTATAAAAAAAAACTTCCACTCAATAACAAGCACCAGTACTTTCATACATGCTCCGCAATTAAGGGAACTCTTGACCTGTTATTATCATATCAAATACTTATTGTTCATATTCTGATATACTACACGTATTAGTGTTCACGCATTGTTTTACAAATTGTTCTAATTTTAGAAGCTAATATGTTGTCGGACATCGATTTTATGCAAGGATTACAAGAACGTCGTCTGGATACTGCTCCAGAGCCCGTGTATAACACAGACATTGATATCACCAAACCAAATATTTTACAAGAACGTCCTTTCCGAAACAGGAGAAGCCCAGTCATTGTTGAATTTGGTAAAAAGGAAATTGTCGCTTTATCAAATGTCACAATATATATTAAGTGTAGCATTTGACCTTTTTACGTTGAGGATCAAGTATTCTAGTTTTCTCGCCCAAACGGCTGCAATAGATGTAACAATTATGTATGACACACGTGAAAGAAAATTAATGAACAGTAAAAGAAAGAAGAGAAAGATGACAGTAAGTGAACAGAACTCGAAATTACAATTGTTGACAAGAGTAAGTTTAAAGAACTTGTTGATCTGTGTAGTATGAACAAGAATGGAATAAATGGAGGTGATATTGTATGTATATGTATGGTACTGTATTGTATGTATAAAGGTAGGAATTACATAACTGCAGTTCTACACACCTTTATCTAGTCATGTAGATAGAATGAGTTGAAAAAGGCAGAATGTTCATCAGGACATTCAGGTCCCATCCCTAATGAATGCAGTAGTGAATGTCGGTTATAGTAAAAAAAGTGCAAAAGTAGAATGATTGATGTGACATTGTTGCGTAATACCTGTGTATCTTATAGACTGAATGAGAAACAGTTTATTAACTAGTGTAGTGGTGTGAACGACGATGTATTGACAAGAAAGAAAAAAATATATTTCGATGGTCTCGAGACATAACGACACTAATGTAGTGCAAACGTATGGGCAAAAACTTGGGGATGTCCTTAAAAATGCCAAGACAAAAGTAGCAAGAATATAGATGAAAGCTTCAACCGAATATCTATGACTGCAGTAGGTCCAAAAAAATTAAGATTATAATTCACTATATACCTGTTTTGTCGATATTTTACTATCAATATCATAGATTTATGTCGCACTGCTTTTACAATAGAATTGGAACTCAAAATATAGAAATTCAAGATTATATTATTGCTGTCATTAGAATATTGTAAGAAATAATTATCAAATATGTACTTAACTCAAAATGAGACAAACTTTTTGTGAACTCGTTCTGAACAGAACAACCCTTACTCAAGAGGATGAAATTCTTTTTCCCTTTTATTTTTAAATATATTTGGCAAATAGGAAATTATTAGGACGTCTGTAATAAACTCATAAATCTTAATAATCTTTGACAGGAAATGATTAAATGGTTTTTCATCGATTTTGAAAAAAATACACTTCTTGAGTTATACATTATTGTATTAACAGTGTGATTTGTCAAAATCATTTATAATGAAGGAAAAACAACAATTATCTGTAATCAATCTTGTAATAATAAGATGGTATGATCACAGTTACAGCGTGAAGATGCTGTAGTTTTGTGGCAATTTGAAATCTCTCCGAAAATATTTACTTATTGGTTTCGCATAAAACCAACCTGAAATTGTATTACTGCTAAACCCGATAAATTAAGAACAAATATGTCTTTCAGCTGATGCTCGCGACATAACATCAGTGGTAATGTCTATGATGATGGAGGTCGGTATGAATATAATGAAGATGCGAATGTCGTTCAATGCTCATAATGACAGAGTAAAGTTGATGCAGAAATGCGCGAAAGCTATTCAAATGTGCTGCGAGAAATTCAGAGTCACCAATTTTCCAATAGCGACTTGTGGTTCCGTATTAACCTCTATGATTAAATCGGGAATTATGGACGACGTGAGTTATTATGTTAAGGTGTATTTCTTTGACAAAATATGAAAGATTTTACGGCCAGAATATTAAGAAATTTTAGCCATGTGCTGAAGTTGTACCAGAACCTAATGTCATTTAGATAAATTTAATTTAAATTTATATTGGGCAACATAGTAATAGTGATAAAAATTTGCTTTATAAGTATTTTAAATAACCGAAATTAATCTATCCGAATGAAATAGAACAATGCGTCAATTAATAATACCAATATAA
>NW_020653854.1:1835857-1869572 GCF_003589595.1 Hyposmocoma kahamanoa | reverse complement strand
ACTATTACGTTTTAACTTAAATGAGCGTCCCGGGGACGCGGATGAGACTGGCTTGAATTTGGCCTACGACGCGGCCCGCGCGGCGGCCGGGCGGTTGTATTATTCGGAAGAATTTTAATGTTTATATCCACTAGTAAATAGAATTCAGATTTGCCATTAATGTACACGAAGGCGTCGGTAATTGGGCGGCCGCGCGAAAAGTTTCTTCTCGTGTAACTGGGCTGTCATTCCACCTATTGTATATTTTCGATCAAATAATTTAACACATTTATATTACACAGGAATGCGATGGACTTGTATTGGCGAGAGAATACCTTCAATGGGAGCTGAGTGAGGAAAACACATTCCGTATGTCTAGCATACAAAAAAGTATTGCGGCTAGATGTCAACAGGTACTACATGCATGCTATTTGACTCTACTAATTTTATATGCAGCTGGAACATTTTAAGCATAGCCTGGGCATAGTATAAGCATAGATAATATAATATTATACTAGTGCAGATACCCACTCTCATACAAGGAAATGTCGCACTCGTAACTCCGTTTATTCGGATGCTTATTTTGATTCGTAACGGTGGTCCATAGATGGTACCAAGTTAATCCGCGATGTGATTGTAATAATATTCGAAAAAGCCAAATAGATGACTTGTCAAGGTTTTGCTCTTGGTCAGGCGTTGATTATACAGGGTGTAACCCAAAAGCTGCAGTGGAAATTCAACGTCGTAGAGAGTTACTATCAAATCGTGACTAATTAAATTATTTTATTTTAAAAAATTAAGAAAATTAGTCGATATCCGTAATAAAATCGTGCTCTAACATCACTAACCTGACACAACCACTTAATTTGAAGTTATTAACATTTTTATACAATAAGATTTGTTTTTGAGTAATAAAAAGAAATGGCTATCGACTCTGTCGGTCGAATGACCGACTTGACATGACTGATGACAGAATTGTCATTGATATCTCGTGTTGTTCTTCTACGCCTTGTATTCAACAGTTTCGGAATAATCATAGTAATGGCATTTCTAAATAATTCCGAATATTGTAAAATGATGCTGTGCGTGGGAGAAGCAGACGGAAGCTTAGACCACGCCCGCGGGCGTTAACCGCGAAACATTTATTGATGGTAGACTAAAAAGCCGAGAGCCTGCTTTCGAAATATGGTTTTGAGGGGTCAAACTACTGGCTCAATGCCGGGTGATGATAGGCTAGAAGGTGTTCGTGATCCTGACATAGAAGAGGCGATGTTGGACCATTTCGAAAATAATCCGGGGGCCGACCTTAAAATGCGCTATAATATTTGTGACATGTGCTTAGAAGTTTTGTAAGTAAATAAATGACAAAACCTATCTATCTATCGTTCAGTCATATTTTCTATATATTTTTTAAGTTTTTTTCGAGTTGTTATGTTAACAAACTTTAAAACATAATTTGACTTATTCCCATAACTGCGACTGTTCTATGATTAGATAGGGCGTACTATAGGTTTCCAGAACTGGCCACTTACATAAACAATATTTAAAAAGTAATTACAACATTTGGGTAGTGAATTCCACAGCGTAGAGTAAAAGTGTAAAAAAATAACAATAGTAGTAAAAAATTTATGTATATAATACGATAAAACTCTAATTTATATTACCATGGTTTAAATGTATACTATATCATAAACGTATTTTGCTACGCCCTTACAGGGTCTCACATGTAGTTCCTAGCATAGTTCTTAGTTTGAGTACTATAACATTTAAGATTACATGTGAAATGCAAATAAATAAAAACAAAATTTAAAAAAAACTCGTTTGCGCTGAAATCACAAATTAGAAATCTGAAATAGTACATCGCCAACAACTGACCTGTGTTGTACATCTCCGTATATTCCAAAAATATTCTACGAGTATATTTATTGTAATAAAAATAATATCTCGAACAATGGGAGGCCCATAAGGTGGTGTGGGAAAAATAGCAAAACATCTAATTACAAAACAAACTGAATCACATTTCATTGGTAATTAAATATTAAATATATAATTTTTAAATTTTCGTTCATTATGGCAAAGCTGAAAATAAACTGATCGATTTGAAGTGAAACAATTGACGACATCCGTCAATTGTTTCGAATTCGAGCTGGCCAATCGGAGCTCAGTTGTCACCGTATTGATTTGGCAGAATCAAAAAATATTAAATGACATTTCGTCTCTATTTCTGATTATAATGTATTCTCCGTATCGGGGTGATTAACTAATAATAAGAGTAAATTAATTACCTCATTAGTTAAAGACACTCTTTAGGGTATAAATATAAAATTTCATGTAATTGTCATCATTGGTATTCCAGTTATCAATACGAGAAGACAACTACAATGACAGACGCCACAATGTTGACGAAAATCGAGCACCGCGCAGTGATTAAATTCCTTACAAAACAAGGAAAGACTCAAAAAGTTATTCATGAAGAAATGGTGGCTGTTAATCAAGATTCTGCTCCTTCATTATCTACTATTCAGAAGTGGTCTAGTGAATTTAAACAGGGTAGAGAGAGTATTGAAGACGATTCCCGTGCTGGAGGGCCGGTAAATGCCACTTCTGAAGAAAACGTCAAAATTGTCGAGAAACTTGTATTGGAAGATGCCCGTATCAGAGTGAAAACATTAGCAGAATAGACTAAGTTATCCGTGGGTATCATTCACACTATCCTTCATGAACATCTGAATCTTTCAAAAGTCAGTGCAAGATGGGTGCCGCGAATGCTCACACCGCTTCAGAAACAAGTTCGAGTTGAGTGCAGTAAGGGGTTTATGGAGCTCTGTAGCGAAAATCCGAGTGGAATTTTTGAACGCATTGTCACCGGTGATGAAACGTGGGTTCATCACTATGATCCTGAGAGTATGCAAGAGTCCATGCAGTGGCATAAAAAAGGAACAGACCCACCGAAGAAGTTTAAAGTCTGCCCAACCGCCGGAAAACTCATGGCCACATTGTTTTGGGATTTTAAGGGAATTTTACTTATCGAATACACAAAAATGGGTCAAAGTATTACTGCCGCAGGTTACGCAAACAGCCTACGCAATTTGAAGGACGCTATAAAGGAAAAAAGACCTGGAAAAGTGACCGCTGGTGTCTTGCTTCTTCACGACAACGCGCCGGTTCACACAGGGCGCGTTGCCAAGGCTGCTGTGAGGGATTGTGGATTTGAAGAAATCACTCATCCACCCTACAGCCCTAACCTGGCCCCCAGTGATTACTTTTTGTTCCCAAACCTAAAGAAAGATCTTCGGGGTAAGCATTTTTCCGACGATGAAGAGTTGAAGGACGCAATTAATGAACATTTTTCAGGCAAAGAGGAAAAATATTTTTTCGAGGGCATCGAACAGTTATTTGCCCGATCAAATAAGTGTATTGAGGCTATGGGAGACTATATTGAAAAATAAATTTTATTTAGAATTGTTTGCCTATTATTTCATACCTATACCGAGAACACATTGAACGCCCCTCGTATACTCGATGATATCTAACGTCAGAGTCATTGACAACGTTAATAATAAAGTTTCTTTTTTCGTTGTCATAACCACATCAGTAAATAACACGGTAACATATATACACGACAACAGCGTTCGGATATATTCGTAGATTCCGAGTTTTACCGATGTGCAATATATATAACCTGATACTGTACTGCATTTGACAATAGTACCTATTTTAAGCAATCGTTGCTGCCGAGTGGACTAAGTAATAGTGGTAATAGGTACGAGATTTTAAGACCTCAGTATGTAATGATTGCATACAATACTTTTTCTAAACAGAGTCAATATTTTGCTAACAATCCATGACAAAAACTCAAACAAAGGCCAAACATTGGCTGAGTACCGCTTTTTTATATTTTAACCTATATTTTTTTTATAAGTGATATAGGTTTAAGACCCAGTTACAAAGCCTTTATGCCAATCCAAAGACTGTGAGCGTTTTTAGATATTTTGGGGGTGTACAGGGTGGTAGAGATTCGCTCGGCTAGCTGGTGCCCCTTACTACGTCCAGAAATCAAACGACGAAACTTGGTGAAGATGTGGTTTATTGTACAACAGCTTACAATCTGGCTTATAATACAATGGTGTCCAATAAAAGATATTCGTCCCGTTGGATGCCAGCGCGGCGCAGAGCCCGCGACAAGTCCTGGTGGGTGCGAATGTTACAAAAAGACACTCGCTCAGAGGAGTTCCTGTAACCGCTTCCTTTCCTTCCGTTCCTGGAATTGCGCTTTCTACGCCAATGCCATCTAGCGGTGATCATGGGGACTATTGTTACAAACTAGTAAGAGAAGAGGTGATTAGCTTAGGGAAAATTTTAACACCGCGATTCAGAAATTGAGTTTTCTACGCCAATGCCATCTAGCGGTGAACTTGGGAACTGTTTTCACTGTTTTTTGAAATTTAATGAATTGTTTAAATACAGTAGGGAGTTATAATATAAAAGTAACGGGACTTACTCGCGTAGTATTTTAGTCGGAAGCGGTCCGACTAGTTTCGACCATAATCGATGGTCTTCTTCAGGGGTTGAGGACGAGATGTTAGTGGTAACGACGTGGTGAGCTCTGTGCGCTGGACTGTTCTCGGCAACAATCCTACGGACAGCAGTAGCGAAGAAGAGTTCCAGGACGCGCTGACGCAACGTATCAGCCTCCCGAGTTCCCCGCTGCGGACTGCGTCATCGGCGCGCGCGCAGAGATTATGGTCGAAACTAGTCTGACTGCTTCCGACTAAAATACTTCGCGAGTAATTCCCGTTACTTTTAATGTGTGATAACCGTGTTAGTTTTCAGTAGGGAGTGTCACAGACAAAATTTTGATTCGGAAAAAAGAGCGCTTTTGTGATATGGTTTATGAAATTATAATTGACAGTTCAAAATTCAGGAGTAGAAAAAAGTTATTTCAATGCAGCACGAGAGTACGGGAATTAATACCTTTTTCTTTTCCAATTATGTTTACAACCTGTAGGTACAAGTATAATAGTAATGTGACAACCATACGCTCCGAACGATGTGTAGACATTGCGGCGTAGAATAGACGGGAGTTGCACTACTTGTGTTATTTATTATACCTTTAAGTAGGGTTTTTAACTTTTCTTTGTATAATATTTGTTCATTATTATTCGAGAATTAAAAATTTGGCAATACATAATTATACATATTGCAAAATGTGTTACAGGTTGGCAAACCACTATTTTTGTCAGGCGGAGTCCTGTCAAATACCGTACAAACTGGAGAATTAGTATGCAACGAAATAGCAGATGTGACTAACGCGCTTTTTGATGGAGTTACCGGATTTATGCTGTTAAAAGCTTTCGATATAAATTATGCTATAAAAGCTGTAAAAACTTTGAACGAAATATGTTGTACAGTGGAACCGTTGATTTTTAAGAAAAGTCAATTTTGGAGACTTAGTACCGAGGTAGACAACAATTTTTATTTTCAATTATAAAGAAACAATACTAGGAATTGCTAAGACGCGACTTAAAATAAGAAAAAAAATATCATAAATAACGGTAATTGATTAGTACATACTTTAAAAAAAAAAAAAATTTATTGGAAGACGACTGTTATCTTATAGAACAAAGACTTAAATCAAAAGAGTCTAAAGAAGGTTACTACGACACCTGACGTACCTGACTCATGACGTAAACTGTTATGTAATGCCCGGCTTGAGCACTTTGGCATGCAAACTTTGAATGGTAGCAGAAATACTTTGTTTCTTACATAAAACTATGAACGGGATGATAGACTGCCCGTCTATTCTTAACAAATTTAGTTTGCGAGTACCTCCACGTCCGCCTTGACGTGGACTTGGACTTGATTCCATGTCCGTTTCTGTACAACGAATGTAGGAAAGCATTCGCCAGTCCCCCGCCTGACTAGTTTACATAACCAAGTGTCCGGTGAAGATGAAACTGTTGACATATTTTGTGATACACTATACAAATTTAAGGAAAGAACATTGTTGTAGTCTAGTTTAGTCAATTAATTTATTGGATTTAAATTATTATTATTATAATTATTGTTAACTTTAGTTTCATTTTATGGGTAGAGATTTTTTTTGTACATTGCAATGTATATTTTTAAGTGCATGTTGTGGTTGCTATGAAATTGCAACTATCTGTTAATTAATAAGTATTTATTGTATTGTGCAATCCTTAATAAATAAATAACGGTGAGGAGCTAATAGAGACACTGTAAATTGAACTTAATGAGCCATAATTTATAACTATATTGACAAAATCACAATCACTGATAAAATAAATACCTACTCGCCAAAACACAAATAACTAATTAATAATTATCACGTATTGCCATTGACTTACAAATAAATGGACGACGGGTCTAATACAAAAACCACGAAAAAAATGTCCCAAGTCAACCTATTTAAACGTAGTGACATTTCAAGGAATATGAAAAAGCTAAAACGTTGAATTTAAATTGTAATGTCATCGCAGTACTGTCTAATTTTGCTTGCTTCGCTGTCAGTCGAACAAACGAAGACTAAAGCGTGAATGACGCTCTGTATACGATTTTAACGCCCTATAAGTTCGGACACTTTTTAGCGCGGACCCGACGTCCATATAATTGTAAGTCAATGCGTATTGCAATACGATGGTTACTATTATTTAGTTTTTTTACTACTACAAGTAATATTTTTCAGATAAAAGTACCAGTGAATAACGCAGAAGCTGCATTGATGTCCGCAGCAATGGTTGCGAATATTATAGACGCACGAGTAATTATCATGCCGACTGTATCTGGCCGAACTGCGAAGGCTTTGTTGTGGTTACGGCCTTCGGCGTTGATTATCACCGTTAGCACTAACCCAAGGACAACAAGATTCTTGTTCACGTACAGGAACATCATACCGCTTATGTTTACTGGTAAAGCCGTAAATCATACAATATTTACATAATTAGTAGCAGTCGAGCTCCTTGTGAAAGATATCCAGGGAAGTACTGCTGCCTTACCTATGTCTGCCGGCAAGCAGTATTGCCACTGTATTCCAATTTCGAAGGGTACAGGAGCTGGTGAAATCACAGTCACATGAGACTTGTCAACTTATGTCTCAGGGTGATGGGCCCAGGGAAGGTGCCCCTCAGATCTTTGCGATTTAAAACTCTGAGTGGTACTGCAACTGTTATGGACAGGCGTGTAGCTTACCATCAGGCGCGCGACTTGTCCGTTCCGTCACTTGATATTATAAAAAATAATAATAATCAAACCTCTTAAGACAATTTCAATATCTTGCAGTAATTGCACGTAGATAAACTGCTCTAAGTAATACATATTAACTTTTATATATAACTAACCACGGATTGTTCCCAACCTTCAGGCTTACTGAACAGTAGTGGTGGCAGGTCTTTGTCTTCGCAAATACAGACACGAAGTTGTCAGGGATAAGTGTGACAGATAAATGAAAATGTCAGAATCAAGTCATCACCAGCAGTTAATATCTAGCTTTGATTAGTTGTGTCGAGTACAGAATTGGGATGATATTATTTGATCCTCAGAGATATAATTGATCTATTGTAAATGTTCACTTTTTTAAATAAACGATGTTTTCTACAATAATTTAAAATAATAATCGCCCAGTCACACGAGGAGAAAGCTTCGCGCGGTCGCCGCGCGGCGAACGCCCACACTTTCACGTACATTAATGGCGAATCTGAGTTCTATTTACTAGGCAACAACATTTAAGTTGAATAATATAACCGACTGCACGGGCCGCCGCATAGATCAAATTCAAGCCAGACCCGCCCGCGTGCCCGGGACGCTTATTTAAGTTAAAACGTAAGAGCTAAATAGAGTGTATTTTGCCATGACAGACGCACGCGGTCGCGGCAACGCGGACTCCGCTCGGGGGCCTCGCGGGGTGAGGCGATGAAATGCTCGTGTCGAATAAATGCGATCTAACGCACACACTCAACATAATCCTGCAGTGGGGAAACCCTGTGTCGCGGGTACCATGGACACACACATAGACAACCACACATTACACCCAAACTCACGAAAGAAATAAATGTAGGCAGTACGAGTATTTACATATACATAATTTTAATAAGAAAGAAGATATCCATAATATTAACCTTAGAGCTAAGTCCAAACTCATGGTATCACGATTTCGTTTAACCAAGGTAAACAACTCTTTTATGGGGAACTGTATGATTCTGGAGCATATATGAAGTTTATCATTTCCTAAGTTTAAAAACTACATTAAAAATATTTTGATCCAAAAATCATATTACAAAATTGAAGACTACGTGTTAGATAAAGATGTATGGCAAGACGACACGGCTCCAGAATCCAAACAAATTTGATTCAAAGCGTATCGCATAGCATTTAAGTTTATTTGAAAAGAGCAATCCCTAGAGTTTCTTGCTCGTTCTTCTCAGGGAGGTCAGCGTTTTCAAGTGTAAATTTATTTTACCTATGAAATAAATAATCTTTGGCTTTGACTTTCACTTCTCCCAGCCCGGGAATCGAACATTGGACCTCTACGTGGCATTCCGGCGTGGTAACTGTTCGGCCACGGAGGAGTTACGTTTGATATATACTTATGTATATTATTAACTTCTTTCTAGTAGTTGATCTATGGATAAATTGTAAATAAACTGCATTCAAGGTAACACCATCATTAAGTTTAAGCATACTAAATTAATATTTGAAAGTCACAAATAATATTCGATCCTCTTCATATAGGTCAAATTTTGGTTGCGCCCTCCATTCAATAGGTTAGGTTAGTACATGAACCTCGGGGCTGCGCTGGGCGCGGCCAGCCGCTGGTGGAGGCAAGGACGAGCGATAGCGTACCCTTACCTCCACCTGCAGCGGAGAGTAGGAAGACCCCGGGGGTTTGGTGCAGTCGGGCTGATTCCCTTCAAGGTTCAGCCCAGTCCCACATAACCCCGGCGCCGCCCCCGCTGGGCCGGGGTATCTGTAAGCAGATTCCCTCGGTGAATAAAAAAAACGTTAGTATATGAAGAAGCAGCACAAGCCGAGCGAGAGAAGCCAGGGTGCCAACGGCCGGCGAGTGCCAGAAGTGAATTTTTCTGAAAAAAACCTGAAAAAATTTCAGGATTTTTAATGCTCATTTGTCAAAGTTATTTTATACAAATCACCTCAGAACAGATTGAAGTATACATTGAATTATTTTTTATGTCTCAGACAAAAAGTCCCAATCATTAAAAAAGATGGCCGTTTAGATTTTTGTCTGCTGCTTTTGCAAATTTAAAATGATCATTTAAATACATGCCTACAAAATTTCCATTTTTAATTTTTTTTTACCGCAGAAATAATGTTTTAACATTGTTATATCATACTTTCAGGTCAACCGGACAGACATTGGGCCAAAACAGTACATAGCCGCGCAGTCTATGCTCTGGACTTTGCAATATCGAGAGGTTACCTCATACACGGTGATATGTACGTGACATTACAGAGATCAATCGAAGGTATCACATATTGTGATATGGTCAGGATCTTTAAAGTTACTACAAGTGGCAGACATATGTTACAGTAAGTATCTTAATGGTTATTAATATATCAGTGCGTCCAGTGAGAAACGGAATAAGACGAGTTATGCCCTTTTGTTTTTAATGCACCACTGGCTTCAGCGTGATCGATTACATAACATATCAATAGGACATCTCGCTAGCAGTCTCCTAACGTCGTGTTTCTTATTGCACTAAGGGCATAACTCACTGTTTTAAAGGCATAATTTTAGTTATCGGGCATTTTTTACGAGTTTAAAGGTACAAGTGGTCTCAACTCAAAAAATATATGCAAGTTTAACGAATAAGTACAAATATATTTTTACATAAAGACACTTCGTATTGTACCATAATGACTAGCAAAAAAAATAGGACTAAAAGCGACTATTGCCTTATTCCACAATGTACATAAAAGTATAACTGAGCATTCCGTTTGTTCCACTGGACACGATTGGTCGTACCCGCAACCATATCGTGTTGCTATTGGTTAATACTTCGCAACAGAAAACTTGTCGTTTTATTCCTTTTATTTATGAATGTGGTTAGTATCATATGTATTGTTATACGTGGGGCGCACTGTAAGTAATATTATAATAATATTATAAATGGTCAGAAATGAATTTATTGTTTCTCAAAATATTCTCCGTTAGTCAAAAGTCACAAGGTGCCAGGTCGGGACTGTACGCGGGATGGCTCATAAAGTCAACGTTGTTCACCTTCAAAAATTCATTTGTCTGCCTGGCTATGTGAGAACTGGCATTATCGTGGTGCAAGATAATACGGCGTTTCCGTTATTTTTCGGAGTTTGTCAATAACTTTCGGCAAGCAAATGGTCGTGTACCAATCACTATTCACGATAGAACGATTCTTCAAAGCAGCAGGAGCCACGTGTCCAATTTTATTAAAAAAAAACAATCATCCCCTTAGAGCACTTTGCACGCGCGCCACTTTGGTTTGTTTCGGCTCATCTCGAAAGACCCATACGCTCGATTGCTGCTTTGTTTTGGGATCGTAACTATAAATCCATGTATCGTCCTGTTACTATGTCCTGCACCAAATCTGACGCCTCTTCGTTGAATCTAGCAAACATGACATTGCACCAAGTGACGCGATCCGTTTTTTGAGCCTCAGTCAAATTATGTGCGATCCACCGAGAGCACAGCTCTTTCACACCCAAATGTTTGTGTAGTATTGATTGTATTTGACTCATGCCTATGCCTAACATGCCCGAATCTCATGGTATGTCACAAGCCTGTCTGTTTTAATCAAACGGCGCACAGCATCCATGTTTTTGTTGTTCACAGCAGTGGACGGGCGACCATCACGAAATTCGTCACTGAGATTCACACGACCGCGTTTGAATGCTGCAAACCAGCTATAAATAGTCGTCTTGCATGGTGCTTGACTGCCAAAAGCAGGTTGAAACCGAGCGAAACTCTGCTAAGCAGTTAAATTACACTTATACTGTTAAGTCGTAGAAAATCATACTACGAACATTTTCACGAGTTAAATCCATGGTGATGTAGACAACCAATTTCTAAAATGACGCCACAATGTAAGAACAAGTAACAGTCCGATGAATCAAACTGTATTCTACAGCCAAAGAGATCCATTTTCAAATGTTGTAATCACTTTTTAAAAATTGTTTATGTAAGTGGCCAGTTCAGGAAACTTATAGTGCGCCCTATGTAATCATAGAACAGTCGCAGTTAAGGGAATAAATCGAATTATGTTTTAAAGTTTGTTAACATAAGACATATTATTACCGTTAAGCATTCAAAAACAAGGACGCAACTCGAAAAAAACTTAAAGAATATATAGAAAATATGACTGAATGTTTAACCAATACCCGTTAAATGAAAGCTTAGATGTACACCTAAAGCTAAAAATCATAAAAAGTACTAATATTAATTCGAACTACCAATAATCAATAAAAGTATGGTTTTTGCCTCTCCTGAAAAGTGCCAATTTTGAGTTATTCCCTTTTTCACTGGAGGCACTGATATAAGGGGAGACCGGGTCTGGTAGTTCCCGGGGTAAGTTGTTCTCACAGCAATAACTTTGCAAGGAATATGTGATGCGCGTCGTTAAAGCGTCAGGTGATGCGTCTTGTCGGCTGCCATTTCAGTTACTCTAGCGACGACGTGTGGCTATGTGTGTAGCTACGTGCGTGGAGCTGTCAAAACATCACGTAAGTAAATTTTTCTTGTTTAAATTTTTTGGTCTGTCTTTGTTTATTATGGGCCGATTCAGACGTAACTTTTCTTAATTGTAGTGACATTAGTAAGGAATCTTATTGTTTGAGTATTTTTTTGATTGATTCTATTACTTTGCCGGTATGTCAGTCTTCGTATAAAAACGTAATTTGGGGCTATAAGTTCTCCCTCGAAAGGCTGGTTGTTCCTAGGAACAACTTCCCCAATTGACCTGCAATCATACTTAATATTTTTATGACCATTTTTCTTTAAGGATGCCAAACTACAAACGGGCTCATGTCAAATATTTAAACAAGATGATAGAGTCACTTATGAGTGTCTTAACTGTGATTCAGATGAAGAAATGAGCGTTGAATAATATTACTGATGAATAAGAATGTAGTTGTTTTTTTTAAGTTAGTTGTGCATAATATAAACATTACGTACGTACAATATTATAAAATAGGTGGTTTTATTTAAGAAAATCTTTGTTATTCTGTCATAATCCAGGCGGAACAATTTGCCTCAAAGGCGGAACAACGCGCCCCAAAGCGGGGCTGAATGTTCCGCTCCGAAATTTGTCAAAAATTAGCCTCTATCAAAAAGACTATTGACATTATATTATTATTGTAGAAGTACTATACTATTACCAAAAACCGATAAACATTTGTTCAACATTTCCACATGTTGAAAATCAAATTCTTCATTTTCAGTATAAACCTGCAAGTTATTTGAAAATCAGAACGTTCAGCCCCGCTCTCCCCTACACTGTTTCATATTGCATGTATACTTCGTTTCAATCCATTTTCAACAAAATGTAAACAAACAAGTCACTGACCCGACCTTAGACGGTTTAGTGAAGGTCAATTGTAATGCCAACTACAAATCGATTAATTAATTGAATGAATCGATTTGTTTAATTGAGTCATACTAGCGGTTTCCCCTACATAATAATAACCTATATATAAAGCTACAAGTTTAC
Source organism: Hyposmocoma kahamanoa (assembly GCF_003589595.1). Taxonomy (NCBI): domain Eukaryota; kingdom Metazoa; phylum Arthropoda; class Insecta; order Lepidoptera; family Cosmopterigidae; genus Hyposmocoma; species Hyposmocoma kahamanoa. The sequence goes on along the minus strand of NW_020653854.1, from coordinate 1,856,877 downwards.
TCACTGATAGAAATAGAACGCATACTTCCCGATATGGTGGAAAAAACATATTTATGTCATTGTACGCGGATACGATCCAAAGCAAAGAATCCAATATGAGAGGACCTGAATGTGGAAAATATAAAAGAGTGATCAACGGCCTGCAAAAACTATAATATATGGCGAGAATATTTGTGCCTTTTTATGAGGTACACACTGGACAATTTTCGCCAGAATGAAAAAATGATCGGAATTCAAGTAACAAGATGGCCGCCATACAAAATTCAAAGTCGTTTATCACGGAGACTATAGAGATAGGTAGTAGGTGCTCAAAGGAATGTCATAGAGGGTAATACTGGTCAATTGCCTGGGTTAAAAAAAATCAAGATGACGAATTCAAAATGTGGGCCGACGAAAAACTTGGTTCGATTCGGCTGAAAATTGGCATACGGGGGTGTTTATGTGTGCTTAATCATAATTTGGAATCAAAAGTTTTATTCGCCATTTTTTAATATGGCTGCTATATAATCGTTTTGCTTCATTAAAAATTGCTGCCGAAGTATTTTTTGCTTGACGTAATTGATTGATCATAATTGCTTACAGATGTCCAGAAGAATATAGTTTTGCAACTAAAAAGGAAGATAATGACGATGATGAAAAAAACCATAAAACAATAGATAGAAATGGTGATACAGAAAACGATACCAAAGGTAAAGATGAAGGAAAACCAAAAAAGGCAAGTTAGCCTGAAACGGGTAAAGCTGAATTGATTGATCATGACAACGCTGCTAACTTAGGAGTTCGTTTGGAAAATGATACTAATTAATTATATAATATTATACAATGTTTTCGTTTTATTTAACAAACGTGAAACCTGCAAGCCTTCATCAACGCAGTTGTCAGTAGTGTAAGAAATTTAAATTATTTAATTAAAAAACCGACCTCAAAAGTCATTCATCCCCTAGTTTGCCATCTTCAAATTTAAATGGAACCACATCTGAGGTACTTTCTTCCCAACAAAAAAAGAATCATCAAAATCGGTTCACAAACGCTATCGCGTAACATACATACAAAAAAAAAATACAGTCGTATTGAGAACCTCCTCCTTTTTTGATGTCGGTTAATAACGGATAACTCGCGTATTTAAGTCGAGTTTTTGCTCGACATGTTTTGAACCAATTAGTGGTCCTTAATCATGAGATTCCGCAGCGGTGACTCAACGCAATAGTTTCTGCAGAATAAACATGCCTGTGCAATGTCACATTCGGTTGATTTTCGCTTTTGCTAATGCCACATCCCTTATTGCTGCAGCGATGTATTTTTATTAATAATTAATTGTTCTCACTGTCAATATTTTATATGTACTTCCCTTTGACAACCAAATCATGTACCTCACACCCGTAGAGGATGGAAAAATGCTTACCGCATGTACTGCGAAATTAACAGAGTTGGCATTTAAGATGACGTTACATATTGTCGATTCCCGTGTTTGGCACAGACCAATGTAATGCTATCTCTTTATGCTAACGACTGCACACAGTAGTTTGTTTATATTTTCAATGTCGAAATCTTAGAGACAAATTGGTTTCTATATGTCACGTCTGATTTATATATGTCAACATAACATGTCCTTTGGTTTCCATAGTCTAAGGAATAAACGGTGATTTGTGCCTCTACCTTAGACTACCATAAAATTATAGTGGCATTTATCACTAGCGATCACGTAAAATGTCTATACACAAAATGTCGTTTCTTCTTGTGACCGCTAGAGGCGCTGTATAATTTGCCGTACAAAACTGTGAAGCAATACGCGATTGCTAACGATAACTGTCATTCGTAGTAGAGCCATTAATGTCTTAAGGAAGTCACCACACACCGCAATAAACGAAAAACCTTTTGTGCTATCGACAAGTACCACTGTGGTACTAGTGAGACTTTTTTCCCACCAGTACCACCATTTGAAATGACGATTCAAGGTTCTACTAATGAGAAATCTTCCCTTCATCGAAAAAAAGAGAAATTTTTGTACGCATATTAGGAGTAAAGTGGATAGGTAAGTAAAAGAACGCACAACTTCTTTTTCACACTTCGTTGCCACTAGTACCACCGAATAGTTACACTGGGGCGCTAGTGAAACTTTTTTTCCCACTAGTATTATGCTGCATCACACGGAAGTAACTAGTATTTATTTGGTCTTTACTGCATCCTCTCGCAAAGACGTGCAATCCTTGAACGTGGACATTCATTCTTCTTCAAAGGACTGCCCATCTACCATGACCCTACGTTAGGAAATATTGGCCATGACCATTGACTTATTCATCGTGATTCTAACCCCAAAGCTTACCCTTATTACTTATTACAAGACAGAAAAAAAATTTACAATAACAATTATTTGAAATTCTGTCAGGTTAGGTTAGAATATTAAATAACCGGAGATTTTTTAGTGATTTTTTGAGGAATTTTGGAGACGTATACCATACTCTATCATACTTGGTACTTGGTGTAACGGGCTGGTGTCCGCAACTCGACGTCAAGGCGCCTATTTTGCGTGTAACTTTATATGTAACTAGTTACATGACAGAGCGAATATGGAAATATTTCTTTATTAACCTCTAGAGGTTAATAAAGAAATATTTAAAATTCTTGTGTGCATTCATTTTGTTTATGGATCTTAGAATAATAAATTTATCGAACGGAATATCCGGCAAACGAAACTATATGGAAGCAACCAGTAGTATCATATAAAGTCGCCATAGCGCTGTACCGCATGGTATAAAATTGTATAAAATGTAAATAATTATTACTCAATACTCATTGACTTACAATTATATGGACGTCGGGTCCGCGCTAAAAAGTGTCCGCACTTGTAAGGCGCTAAAATCGTATACAGAGCGCCAAACACCGCTTTAGTCTTCATTTGTTCGACTGACAGCGCGATACTGCGATGACATTACAATTTAAATTTCGAATAGGTTGACTTGGGACATTTTTTTCGTGGTTTTTGTATTAGACCCGTCGTCCATTTATTTGTAAGTCAATGTCAATACTCAATATTTTATTGCAAAATCATAATGTATACAAGTACCTACATACTAAATCTATGGTATACAATGACATTTTAATAACACAGAAAATTATGGACCCCGTCAGGCACGGAACACAAAGGAATCAATACATTAAATGCATTAATGTATTGATTTGTATGTAGTGTGTTTGAGTGTTGCTATGTTCCTATGGGGGTGGCATATTCTATTAAGATTAAACCCTCTAATAAATAAAGAAAACCAAACCCAGTATCATAAACATTTTTTTTAACGCACATACTCATAGCCCCGCACTAGGGAAACCCTGTAACGCAGGTGCCATGGAAACACACATAGGTAAACAACCACAAATTACACCCAAACTCTCGAATGAAATAAACGCAGGCCATACAAATATTTCTCCCGGCCCGGGAATTGAACCAGAGACCTTTACGTGGCAGCCCATGTAACCATATCGGGAAAGTAGACCAAACGGGAAAGTAGATCAATTGTAACGAAGGGACCGTTCGGCCACGGAGGCAGTTCAACAACATTAATTCACCAAACGAAAACTTGCCCAAATAATACATCCTTCTAATTATTCTTATAATAAACGTTCTCTTGTTCGTCCCGTCCCTTGATATTATTAAAAATAATCTCAGTACAGAGTACTAAAAAAACCGACCTCAAAAGTACGTGGAATTACGTCTATTTGCTAAGTTTCATTGAAATATCCCCTAGTTCGCCACTATACAGGACTTGATACTGGAGATAATATAAATAGGTTCTCACTACGACACTACTCAAAGTATATCGAGAGAAAAACGCCTTGAATTGGAGAAATAGCAAAATCAACTAAATTATTGCTAAAAGTAATTGCTCCTAAATTAAAGTTAGGCGCTATTTATAAAAATGAATCTTCATGCGTGAACAGACACCCTTTGAGGTGGATGATTTTCTTCAAAATGAAATGGGACCACTATGGAAATACCCCCTTTCCAACAAAAAAAGAATCATGAAAATCGGTTCACAAATACCGGAGTTATCGCGTAACTTACATACAAAAAAAAAATGAACATACAGTCGAATTGAGAACCTCCTCCTTTTTTGAAGTCGGTTGAAAAATAGTTTTTTGTTTCTTTTACAATAAGATATTTCTATGTTACTAATTAATTCCAAAATAGTTATCATACTAATGAAAATTAGATTCAGAACAAAAATTAAGACTTGTTTGTTACCATCGTTAGTTTTTTTTTATGTACAAAATAATTCTGATCACGATGCGATATCTTTCGATTCTTATGAAAATATTCTGAAGCTCCCACGTTGAATCACATTTTTTCCTACCGCTTTATTTATCTTTTTCGCAAACCTCGTTTTGATCCCCTAATGGTTTTCCCACAAATAAAACTTGGCTTTGTTTATTTCGTGGGTTTTATTTTTGTCGGCGTTGTTAGCGACAGCTGTGTCATGTTTATCATTCCGCTTAACCTCGATCAGGATTCTTTACTTTGGTTTTGTAATTCACCTGATTTTTGTTGAAAAACAGCTAAACCTCCGAGCTCGGTATCTAGGGATTTACAAGATTTGTGTAACGAAGATTAATTCACAACCATCATTTGTGATTATTTAGCTATGCGGAGTAAGGTAACTTCACAATTTTGTATGTCACCCGAAGATAATAAATCAATACATTATTATAAAATCCTAAAAAAGCTGAATCTATACTTTAATATTTAAAAATACAAGCCAGTGCTGTCTACACAGTGCTGTCTGTTCTAAACACAAAACATAATTTTTTAGAATTTCTGCATACTTGTCTGTTTGTCTGTGGGTTTGTGCACGCTATTCTCCACAATGAGTAAACTAATTTAAATGTGGTTTTTGTCAATGTATTAAGTTAAGTTTAGATTAACATTCAGTGTTTGTTACATTTCATTCTACAAATAAATAAAAAAGATGTCAATTATAATTATTAATACGCGAATACTTAGAAAAAATTCCACCGATCCGGCTGGATTCGAACCAACGTCTTCTAGCAAACCGTGTCAAGCGCTATGCCAACTAAGCCATGGAACAAACTAGCAGATCTCACGAATTTTTCTGTGCTTGTTGTCGGATCTTTAGTATTTTAATTTTTAACGACTTTTAGCCGTAGCGCCATCTATGAGAAATCTATGAAAGTATTTCATCACCCAGTTAGGTACCTTTACAGCTACCAGGCTTGGCTAGAGATGTCGCTATTATCTGTAATAATTTTTTTCTTGAATTGATATTCAATTATTTTTTGTTAAAATACTCCACTAGTTTGTTTATAATTATTAATACAGAGATTTACAAAGATCACCCAGTACTCATTTCACAAAAGTTAGGAGTCATTTCACAAGAAATAATTGAATATCAATTCAATAAAAAATTAACACGTAATTTTTTTGTAAATTTTAATTGTGTGTCTTGGGCGCTCTTGACGTAACGCGTCGGAACAAAGTGCGTGCGCTGACCAAACGATTGAATAAAAGTAATGTCATGTAATTCTAAAATATTGGTCATCAGTAGACCTACAAAAAAATCAACGACACATTATACCTACCTTTCATATTAAAGCCAAAATAACGGTTTTGGTTTTTTAAAAATCTAGAATCAAAGAATTTATTAATTCAAATCAATGCTATAAAATTTATTCATTCAAAAACTAAATTAATCACAAATGTCAATGCGCACCGTAGGCTTCGTCAGGTAGACACAAATATAAGTCAGCAACAGGCTTCGTCAATATAAAAATCAATAATGCAATTCGTCATACTTAGTCATTTTTATCTAACTAACGTAGAGGGAGAATAAAAAAAAGAATAGAGAAGCTTCCGCGTATACTGAAAAGGGATACCAACAGAGTACATAAATTCTGGGTTGTCTACTTTTAAAATTTTACCCTGTTAAAGAAATTGAAATGAAAATGAAGCCGTGGTAGCCTAATGGTTTGACCTACTGCCTCTCAAGCAGAGGGTCGTGGGTTCGAATCCAGATTCGCACCTCTGAATTTCTCAGAATTTGTACGAAATTTAATTTGGAATTTATCATGAGCTTTTCGGTGAATGAAAACATCGTGATGAAACGTTGAAGAAGGTTCAAAGTCCTCGGAGAACGTGTGCAGTCCCCAACCCTCATTGGGCCAGTGTGGTGGACTGTCACCTAAGCACTCGCCTGAGAGGAGACCCGTGCCGAGCAGTGGGACGTATAAATGAGTTCACGATAATGATGAAATCTGCCGAGTCTAAGGTCTAAACAATTATGTCAAATCATTACTTTTTTATTGGCCCTTGAACAGTATTAACTTAGTTTACATATTTCGAACTGAAAAAGTATTGAAAAGTAAAAAAAATACAATATTTAAAATGACCCATAAATTGGGCAAAAGATAGTGGCAAAAGCACGGTATCCCTGAAATCAGCTTAAGCCTGTCTAATTTAATTTATACGTTATTTATTTCATCTCTCTTTCTCGCGTATCATAACCACTGCTGGTAGAAGCGAGATGGACATATTTGACAGAAGTAAGATATTCTCCTTATTTTAGGAGGTTTATACGATGCAAACAAAGCTCGTTCAATCACGAAAAACACTTCAAATATCATCTAAAATACACGAATTCGCAATATTCCAGGCTTCTAAGAGTATTTTACTAGTAATTCATACAAGAAAATTCATTGATTGTAATGAAAAATTAAAACTTACGTGTGAAAGGTTATGTTGGCAATTTTTCGTTCCGTACGGCTTTTACGGCCTAAAATATAACAATGCACCATGATTGTGAGTTGCAATAATTGTCAATTACTACAAAGGAACGGTTAGTAACTTTGTAAAACACTTCTTAAAAGCACAAACACATAAAATCGATGCACATCAAACACTCGGAAGGATTTGCTGGACTCAATAAGCGTTGAGTCATACAACCGAAACTGCATACGTAGAAAGGGACAAAAAAATAATATTGTTTTCTCGTTTACTCTGATATGTCTGTGCATAAATCTATCTCGCTTATACGGTTTTTATTGGGTGTGTAATATATCATATAATTTTTTTTAACATAACGCTCAATTGTCATAATTTCATTTCAAATAAACTCATTTAATATAACTATTCACTTCATATAACAAACTTTTAATATAAACTTAAATATTATAATTTCACTTTATATAACAATCATGTACTCTAACACTCATTTCTAATAACAATCATAAGTTATAAACCTCAGTTAATATAACAACAATTTATATAAATATCATTTAACCTAACGCCTGATTATACGCAAGTAGCACAAACTAATGTACGGTTATACGTATAATTATTTTTGTAGTTAGTATAAATACGGGGTAGATGAAAAAAATGCTCATGTTGTCTGTCACAAATAAGTTAATAAGTCGTTGAGAAGTTGTATTTGGTCAGAAAATTGTTGAAAATAAAATTCAAATATGTCTATTTTAAACAGTAGTACATTTAAAAGTTCGAAAGGACGTCTGAAATTGTTTGTTAATGGATTTATTTATAATAAAAACAGACAAGTGAATAATACAGTGTATTGGATTTGTGAATTATACCAAACCAAGCAATGCAAGTCTCGTGCAACCACAATAGTGAATATGGAAACCGAAACACACACAGTGACTAAACATAATGATTATTTACACAATCATGATCCTGATCCAGCACGACCGGAAATTTCATCTATCATTACTGAATTAAAAATAAATTCCATCGAACACCCAGAGAAAAAAACTTGCCAGATTTTACAAGCTGCGAAACGTAACGCTGATGAAATGATTTTGAGCAAGTTGCCCTCTACTTCAGCCATGAGACAAATTGTTTATCGCGGGAAGAGTAAGGGAAAACCAGTTTTTATGGAACCTACGAGTGTCTATTTTACAATACACCATCATGGCTTACAAATTCATGAAGAAAATTTATTAACGATTAAGAAACGATATTCCTAAAACTAATAGTATATCAATTATAATTTGACCTGAAACTATGTTCGTAAACGCAAACAAATTCGCTTCTGGCACTCACCGGCCGCTGCCGCGACACGCTCGCTGCGCTCGCTCGGCTCGTGCGGCTTTTTCATATACTAACCTAACCTAACCTACTAGATAGAGGACGCAACCAAGATTTGACCTATGTGAAATACATTTGTTTTCTTTTAAACCACCAAGGAATCCAGTGTGTAACAATAATAATTTTGTCGAAACGAAGATTCAGCTATGTAAACTATACTATTGAAAACATAAAGTTACACTCTAGTATCGAACAGACAAGTACCACGGCGAGCCGGGTTTAACTTTATTATTTATAAAAAATGACATGTGAAAATTATCAGAATTGACAATATATGAAATGACAGTTATATGATATGAGCTTTATTTTTAAAAAAGTTATAAAATGTGAATGTTATATCAAACAACAATTATATGAAGTTAAAATATAGGAACTGAAATTAGTCCAAATGAAAATTATATTATATGAACGGTATATGTTCTGAAATTAGTTTATTTGATTTTCGAACAACTGAGACGCACCCGTTTTTATTATTTATAGAGCCCCTCTACCCAATTCTCCCTCTATGAACTATAACAATGAAAAAGGATCGCTCTGAATCTTAGCTGGTTCAAACCATAGATATAGAAAAAACGGGGAGATATGTAATGACGCTATGTAAGATCGGGTGCCGATGTCGCCACTTTTTAGCTTGTGTGCAATTCAAACTTTACGCTCTACTATCATAACCTAAAGATTTTGATTGGGTAGGGCTTAAAACGTGAAAATGACGTAAAACAATTTTAAAATTTAACAAAATTAAACTTACAGTCACTTGAATAAGAGTTATATTACAATATTTCAGTATTTTTTTATCCTGGTTCAGCCATTCACCAACAGGTGGCGTTTAGCAAAAATACTGCTAGTATATAATAGCTAACTATTACACGTCAGATGGCGCTGAAACTCATTTTTCGTTTCACTAAAAACTCACGGAGTGGTTGTCACCCGCGTCTGCCGCGGGACCGCGGCATCTGTAGAATGTAACAGTCAAGTATGTAAAATTTGTAGCACATTTCACGACGCGTTTTACGCCTGTAGTGGTGACGGTTGCTCGCGGTTGCCGCGGCGAGGTACTAGTAGAACCGCGCAGGACGCGATGACCTGCGCGCTTGGCGGCTGTCGTCGCCCGCACACTTTGGCGGTCGGTTCAGGTGCAACGTGGTGCAGGCGCACGCAGGGTGAGTTCTCTATTAATCGCGCGACTTGCAATTAACTCCCACTAACTTCGCGGTTCCGCAATCGCAACGGTTCGTGCCCGCAACCGCGGCAGTTACGTGCCCGCACAAACTTGCAGGGTCGTGAGAATTGAAATAAAACCGCTGTCTAGCAGCACCGGCGCGGCGGGCGCGGATGGAAACCGCTCCGTGAATTGTTAACCTTATTAACCTTAAATTGACGCTACTCAACGAGGGATATGGTCCCACCTAATCGATAGTTGGAAACCATGTGGCTGTTTTTAATATTAAAAAAAAAATTCATTTTTGATACCATATCTACACTGGTACTGGTGTATTATTAAATTAATATGTTAATATAAATTATTATTATTTTCTTAATGGCGGCCACTAGGCTTGGACCAATGTCAGTTTTATAAGAATAATATAAAAAATATGGCGATCGTCGCCAGTGTCAATTTTCCATTATACGTTACCACGGGTTGCTGAAGCTGTCTCTGTCAAGAGTAAACTCGAACCATTAACGAATTTAATAACTTAAATTGTTTTTTTATGAAGGATTTATGTAATTTTCTATAATTGTTTCTAATTTATTTTGCATGCACATGTAAAATAAAGCCGATTTTATTTTATTTATTTTTTAAATGCATTTGCTATGGAAATTGAAATAAAATCAGAAATAGTAATAAGAAAACCAAACTTTCGATTTTCCTGCAGCTTCAATCCAACCTTCTTTTATTTTAAACTCATTGGAAAAAGTAAAAAATTAAAAATACTTTACGTTTAATGTACGAGTATAATGGAATTTAAATATCTTAAATTGTTTGTAGGCGTGTCATCTCGATATGGTCATTTTGACCATATCGAGGCGACGCGAACCACGCCCCCATATCATATCTCCCCTTTTTTTCTATATATATGGTTGTATGGCGGTATGGCGCCGCATTTCCTCCCGCACTGTTCAGTTCTGTTCGATCAGGCACTCCGATCGTACGCGAGCACACGCATCCGCATTATGTATGATTAGTGAAAACGACGATGCCAGAAATTGACATTTCTAAGATACAGCTTAGTGACTTTATGTTCGAAGATGTTTTGTTTAAAACATTAATTTGTCAATTTCTGGCGAGCGCGTGCGTACTATCGGAGCGCCTGATCGAACTGATAAAAATTTAATTACTATAGAAAATACGTTATTTTATTTTTCCTTTGAAAAAGTATTTGTATAACGGTTTTTGTAAAAACAAACACTGTTATACAAATTCGTTTCATGGTCGAGCTCGCGCCGCCGAAACTGAGATATACTGAGGTATTACGAAGGGCCAATGTTAGTGTTGTTGAAAAGTATCTTATACGGCGGCGGCAACTTCATTGGTGTGGACATGTGTCGTGGATGGCGGACTAGTGGCGAAGCGCATCTTTTATTCTGAACTTGAGGAGGGCAAGCGTAAGCGTGGCGGACAAGTCCTTACGTTCAAGGATGTGCTGAAATGTCACACGAAGAAATGCAATGAAGAACCTGCACACTGGTCAACACCAAAGTTTGTGACTTTGAGTATGAAAGGCTCTCGGAACTTATTGTAAGCGCAATGAACTGAAAACCTCGCATGTGTTTACATGCCAAAATTGCGCGAGGATCTTCCTCCAGAAAATTGGCTGCATAAGCTACATGCAAGCTCACGAACGAAGCCTACATCGGAGCTGAAGTGGTCGCCGAAATCGTCTGGGAGTATTCATATTCAATAGTATATTGTTATTGAATATCATGATGTTTCTAACACCGTGATATTAATCTATTAAAGTTACTCACTGCGCCAACCCAGTGAAGGTTAAATCGTGCAAAATAGCTGCGCTTACGTTGATTTTTTTTTTCTTCATGCATGCTATATCGTGTTTGCGCTCATCAAATATCCACATTTTATTGTCTTTGGAATGCACTATTTTGTATCGGGGATGTTTCAAATTTAATTTCCCCTCCCTCTTCGCGTCGTATTCCTCATTACTAAGGGTAACTTCCCCGCGGAAATAGAAACTGTACGACGGTGCTGCGCTGTTTGTGGCGGTCTTTGGCACAGTGGAGCACGTCATGGAGACTCATGCCTAGATCTCCTTGTTAAAGAGTTTGTCCAAGGAAGTAATGCCGTTTCCAATTTCTGCCTTAACTATTTCCGCCGCCAAGCAGTAATGTCAGTATTACTGTGTTCCAGTTTTGAAGAGTAAAGGGCGCTGGTGAAATTACAGGTACATGGCACTAATTGTCGACTTCTGTCTCAAGGTGACGGGCTCAGTAGCAATACCCCTCAGATCTTTGCGTTTTAAAGCACTGAGTGACACTGCAACTGTTATGGACAATTATAAATCTCTGCTGTTGCTGACCACCAAACAGGCCCACGATTTGTTCATCCTGTCATAAAAAATAAAATCTTGTGGGACAGCCACCCCTCGGACGTTTACCGTTGATCCGTCTGGTAACTATTAACTGTTCCAGGTCGCGCCCTTCTTTCCTGCCCTTCTTTCGCTCCGTGAGTTCTTAGTGTAACGAAAAATGAGTTTCAGCGCCATCTAACGTATAATAGTTACCTATTATAAACTAGTATCATTTTTACTAAAACGCCACCTGATGGTGTCTGGCTGAACCAGGATGAAAAAAATACTGAAATATTGTAACATAACTCTTATTTAAGCGACTGTAAGATTAATTTTGTTAAATTTTAAAATTGTGTTACGTCGTTCTCACGTTTTAAGCCCTACCCAATCAAAATCTTTAAGTTATGGTAGTAGATGATAGAGCGTAAAGTTTGAATTTGTAACTAAACGTTTTTGTTTGTATCTGGCTCTTCGAAAAGTGACATTTATTCGACATTGAGGTGACAGTCAGGTAGAAGAGAATTCTTGGCCATTTGTAATGAATTATTGATAATTGTGATTTTACTTATTATTTATATTTCCCTCAAAAATGTGGCCGACCGATTTGGATGCTAAACTCGAAGAAGTAAGTTCTTACACTAATGGAATACTATGCTAGATTATAGAAGTTATGGTATTAAGCATATAAAAACGTACGCTTATGTAGGTATATTGCTGACGACCTCCTTGAAACACCGTTTTTCATGGTTTCGCCATCTCTGAAGTCCCTGGTTCTTTCCCCGCCGTGGGTCTGGGGTTTGTGGTACTGTCATTGTTACAGATTTCCATAGCACAAGTGCTTTAGTTACTTGCTTTGGAATCAGAGCAACCTACGTGATGTTGTCTAATATTTCTATTTATTATTATTTATTACTAGATAAGAAAAGATAATGGTAAATTTCAAATTGAATTTCACACATAAATTCCCCGAAAGAACCAAACCTTTAGTCTACCACGGCTTCATATATTTTGCACTATTAGACTCAACTCACACTGGCGCAGAGTCGAAGTGTCGCATAGCGTCCTGTTTTTCAACTCCACCGCCAGGCGACGCACGACGACCCTCGTATTAGTGCGCCCGGATCACAGTGTGTTCGGCGTCTGGTGCCTCACTGCGGCGACGCCCAAAACCGCTCGACTCCAACCAAACGTCGACGCTTGACTCCATATTTGCAAAACACAAATTTGTACCTTAATAAAGAGAAATTAGATATGCTATAGTCGAAAAACATGACGCGCCGCGACGCTTCCACTCTGCGCCAGTGTAAGTTAAGCCTTACAGTAAACTAGAATTGCGTGTGGCTAATAACAATCTGTATCAACCCACGGCTAGGCATCATAGAGCTTAGATATACCAGAAAAGTGTACAGATAAGATAAATCCAAGAAGCTGGGAGTAAACATTGGATTTTGTATGCATTAATTCTCAGTACGATGTAATGGAGCTACCTGGGCAGCAACTACCCGCGGCACATGCGGATACCCTGCTGGACCACGTGCTTAATCTCGATATCAAATCACCTCCAGGCTGTTTGAGGCTTAGTAGCATCATGTGTAGTATGGGTACAAACAACTTTATTATTGTTTAATAGTATCGTAGTTTATACCGTAAAAATGATGAAGATTTATAATTGAATGTAGAAAGACATTTGGAAACAGCTTATACTTGGGTATTGTTTAGCGATCAATCACGAAAAGAAGATCAATTTACAAGAACGAAACACCCGACAAACTTGGATTAGTAGGAAATTAAAACAAATGAATGTAAAAACAACATTCGACAATTTTTTTTTTTCAAATTACATCTAAAATACAAAAAAACAAACAATCTAAAATAATAAAAAAAGTAAAGTTCAAAATGCTGCAATACTTTAGGAATTTACTCGCATGTCATCGGCAGGCTTATGTCCAAAGAAAAGATCCAAATCGTTTCCTTTTTCTTTCTTTTCTTTTTTCGGAAGCCAATAGAAAATAGGCGTGGTAGGTTGTATTGTTTATTTGTGTTGTATGAATTTGTATTTAATAGTTTGTAGACTACCACCTTCTGCACTTCTGACATAGGTCTTATTCTCATTTCCTCACTTCGCTACCTCTCCTCACATCAGTTATTTCTACGCAGGCTTATTTATACTTGTTCTTTTTGGCCCAGCCTTTTTTAAAGACATATGTACGCTGAAATTGAATTTTTCCCTTGTTCTCATTCACATTTACTGTGCAGTTACTATAAAAGTTTTTTGGACTTTAGACAGTATAATTTCAAATTGAAATGTACTTAATTGTTTTGGCGCCTTTTTTATTTGTCATTGTTTTGTTTGTTTTTGTGCTCGTGCATATCTCATATTTTGTTTTTAAATAAATTTTAAGTACATTTTCTTTGGCCTTGCTCACTCTTGTTAGTACCCGTACCCTATTTTTGTAATCCGATACACACTCTATAAATTTGTATCATTGTACTAGTAACATCCTTTCCGTATGACGAAACCATCGTAGCATTCCTTTTTTAACATAGTCACTACATCATCTATTATATCACAAGCTTTCTTATCACACTGTTTCTCATTCTGTCTCCGAATTACACCACACGTACTATGCAACTTTCTTTATTCTGCCCTAATTTCATGCTTCCTCTACCAAACCCAATATTCATTACCGTCCATTTGAGTTGGAACTAATGGGATAACCAGCCAGACACGCCTATTTTCGACATATTCTGACTGGTAGGTACAAATAAAAGCGTCTACAAATACCATTTGCCTCATTCAAAACTTTCACTATCCGTTCAATATCATCTTCACTAAATATATTGTTAATAGACGATCCAACCTCAAAAATTCCTTCGATTTTTCTAGCGTGATAATACTTTGAAGAATACCTGCATTTTCAAAAAACATCATTAATTTGTGTGTTTAGATGATTTAAGTTACATAGACTACTCCATAATTTCCTCGTATGTCTTTTGTCTAGGTAAATCGACGTTAGATATTGACGTAATGGAAAAAATGATGGCTGCTGGAATGAATATTGCTTTAATAAATATGACATTTGGTACAAAGGAAGAACACATTGAAGTTATCAAAATGCTTCGACAAGCAAGCAAGAACTACAGCATGAGAATGAACAGAAACTATCCATTAGGTATTGCTATAATGCTGACAGGTAAAAAGATGAGGACGGGAAAAATTAGTGATGTAAGTACTTAGCCACTACTCTTACATTAATTGTGCTTAATATAAAAGATAAGGTACGTGGTTTAAGTATCATCAAACTTACTAAAGAATATAGAATTTTATTAAACTGTAAACAGCGGAGGAACGAAAAATCACAGAGGGTATCGTTTTAAGATAGCTGGGTACTGCAAAAAGTTTAAATACGCCAACCAAAGTCAGTGTTAACAAAAGCAAATTCCATGATTTTAGCAACTTTTACTGTGATTTCATCTCATTGCCACCAGTGATCAGAAGGCTGGCTGTTAAAGAATTTGTCGTCCAAATTGGATAATTTACCTCAGCCTCTTGGGCAAAAGTTTTATATTAAGCATATTTTAACACACAGTTTTATTCAAGGTCATAATAATTACTAGTTTTTATTCTTAAATCAACCATGATTCTTAATAAGACAAATATACATAAATATAAATATAATAATAAATAAATAAATGTAATAATTTAATACAGTGGTGATGAAAAGGAAATACATTTTCTTTTTAAAAGCCCTCTGTCAATATAAACAGACATAATGGGTTCTAACATTTCAGAGTTTTGGGGATTTCATAGAGCTTAAAACAGGAGAAACGGTGAGATTAACCACAGATGAAACTTACCGTGAACGATGTTCCGTCTATACTGTCTACGTAGATTTCATGTATTTTGCCGAGCAAGTAAAAAAAAACGACACAGTTTTATTAGATAATGAAGAAATTTTACTAAAAGTGGAGGTAGTTTCTGCGAATACAATTACATGCAAGATTGAAAGAGGTGGAATGCTCGGTTCTCACAAGGACGTATTCGTTCCAAACAAAGTGATGCAAATGCCAGACTTTACAGACAAAGATAAAAGCTATATTGATATGGCTATACGTTATCAGGTATGTCACAATGTTAACCCTTGTACATGTTTGCTGGATTTTTATTCAGATTCTTGAGAAAACCTAATTAAAAGAACTGGTCTATGCCATTAGAGTTTATACTACATAGACATTTTTACAACTAAATTCGTCCAAAAAAGAGAAATTTAACTGACAATGAGTCAGTATTCACTTTCTATATATTTAATACTAGTATTATTAACCGTGAAAAGGACAGATTTTAGTAGAATAACGATACAAATTTATAAAGTTAACGTAGGGGACAAATAGTGAAAAGATGGCCTCGACGACAATCAGATTGAATGTACTCAAAAAGGCAAAAATACCAAGTATTTATGAGAATTGAGGAAGCAAAAGAGTTTATCAGGTAGAGGTCTAAAATTAATAATAAAATAATCTCATGAATTGCTTTGCAGATGTGTGTAGGATTCCTCACAATGTTTTTCTTCACCGAACTTGCCAAACTGAATATTTCCTAATATGCTTTTCAGGTTGACTTAATAATAGCCACGTTTATAAGTTCCGCTGACAGTTTAATAAACCTAAAACAGCTACTTGGTGAAAAAGGAAAGAAAATAGCGATCGTAGCCAATATCCAGACCGCGGAAGGTTTTCATAACTTTGATGATATTATAACGGTAATAGTTTAAAAACTATATTTAACACTTATAATCTACAATTACGTTATTAACATTGACAAGCCCATATTATCTTTTCAGATAGCTGATGGTGTTATAATCACCAGACAAGAATTAGGCTCCGACATAAGCCCCAAAAAATTAGTGATTGCCCAAAAGAACATAATTGCTCGAGCTAATAAGGTACAGTTTATTTTAGAAATTCACATTTCCGGTAAGCTTAAGTAGCATTGTGCTTCATTTAAAAGTATCCATTGAAACACGACATAATATATCGGAAATTACAGGCTAATATTCCAGTTTTTTTAAACGCACACCTTCTTAGTAGCATGAGGTATCATAAATTACCCTTGCGAGCGGAATTACTGGACATTGCCAATTGCGTACTTGATGGTGTTGATGTTCTCGCGCTGTCTGCAGAAACCGCCGTAGGACAGTATCCTGTGGAAGCCGTAGAGTGTATGGCTAGCACTTGTAAGGAAGCTGAGGCTTGTGTTTGGACGAAACAGGTCTTCTATGATCTCGTTGACAAGGTACTTGGATTTTCATCCGTTTTGAATCTTAAAAGTTGAAGCAGAGACCAAATGATTATTGTTTTAATATAACTTTGTTGTTGTAGACTATCATACCTTGTGATCAAACAACAGCAACTGCGCTCGCAGCCGTCCTCGCAGCTCAAAGGTCTATTGCAGCGGCAATCGTAGTGATAACCAGTACGGGCAAATCTGCCCAAGTTGTTGCCAAGTACAGGCCACGATGCCCAGTCATTGCTGTTACTAGATATACTCCCATTGCCAGACAGTTGCACATGTGGAGAGGTATTTTGCCTCTTATTTATGAAGGTATTCGTTATTTTAATAATTCACTCGAATTACGTAATGCGGATTTTTAAGGAACCGAAAGATTAAGTTTATCAAATTATGCCTAGGTTCCGTTTCAAAAATTTGGTGTTGGTTTAAAGACACCTTCAAATTAGATGCTTATAGAAGTGCTACAGTGGTAGTGCAACTGTGGTGTACACAGAGAGCGGATGCGAGTCGGGTCTGGACCGCGGCGTGTCTAATTCCGTGTGTTTATATGGACGACAACATATCGAGCGTGGGCGCGTACGCTCGTCCCGCGTCCGCGCTATGTGTGTTGTCATATAAATACACGGAATTAGACCCGCCGAGGTTCCGACTCGACTCGCGCCCGACCTGTACCCGCTCTCTGTGTGTTTCACGCTTAATTGTTACTGCATAAGTGACGCGCGTGTGTCACGCCAATGGCGCTGCGAACGCGCTTCCAGATATGCCACTGCAGAGCTTCTATAAGCGTCTTATTTAGGAGCGCCTTTGTTCATTACGGCGGTGGCCTAAATAGTATGTTACCTGTGAACATTATATGCTACATAACACCTTGCAAACTCATGTAAAGTCTCAAAGTGGCGTCTAGATTAAAAAACATCATGGCTGCCGCCCGGAGGTGTTTTAACTGTACCTCATCCATATAGAATATCGAGTTATAATACAAGCCTTCCTGAGATGCTTGTGTCTTATAACTTGTCTTGTGTCGTTCAAAAACAATATACATAGTACATACGTAAATATTATGAATGAAATATTTTTAATTAGATTAATTTTGCCACTTAAGATTTTTAAATGTACATACTTTTATTGCATCGTCGTGCTCAAGTGTAGGCAGGTGTTTGTAATTTTTGGTGAATTTTTATAGTGACAGGTTCTGCTCCTGTCAGATCGATAGATCGAATAAATGGACATCATGGTAGTTAAACACCATAATATTGATTACAATCAGTATTACAAAACTTTGTTAACACCTTGTCAACTCCCAGCCAGCAAAGTTTAATGGTGTGGGATAGTATAGTGTAACGGGCTGGTGTACGCAACTCGACATTAAGCTCCTCCAAACATCTCAGCACCCTTCTGGGTTTGTTGGAGACTTTCGGGGAGCGACCTCGACACTCTAAGGCGTTTCGGGCCTTTGATTAGCCACGCCAGAGCATTGCATTAGGATGTGCGCGTCAGTTACTTCCCCCTCCATGCATGCTCTGCATAGAGGGCTGTCCGTGTTACGTAGTTTGAAATGGTGTTTAGTATACGGTCTATGACCATGACAGCAAGTTTCTTTATTTTGAAAGTACGCATTTGCGATTAAATGCTAGCAGGATAATGTTTGGAATTTATAAAAATCTAAAGCTTTCGCTCTATCTGCGGTTTCAGAGAGTCCAGATGCTGACTGGCAATTGGACATCGAGAAACGAGTCGCATTTGGTGTCAAATGGGCCATAAACCAAGGTTTCATCAGGATCGGAGATCCTGTCGTCATCGTCTCCGGGTGGAAACAAGGATCTGGGTTCACCAACACCATGAGGATCATATACGCTTCTCTGGACTCGTTCTAGATATTATTTTAGATAGTTTATTGACATAAAATCATTATAAACCATTTTGTACTGTGTTTTGTAGTCTTTTGCTTTTATTACTGGTATATAAAAGTATATAATAATTCTCCAATATTTATACTAATTGTTTGTGTCTCATATTTGCTTGCCTGCATTAGCAAATGAAATATAATAATAATAGTTAGCCTATATAGTCTTACTGCTAGGCAAAGGCCTTCTCTCACAACTCAATGAGATGGCTTGGGCTGTAGTTCCCACGCAGGACCGAAACGGATTGGCAACTTCACACACATCATTAAATAACTTTGGAGATTTCATCGCAATCTTTTTCTTCACCTTAAATTTCAAACTAAATTTCCCACATAAACAGCATAAAATAATGTATTTTGCTTACCTATGAAACTTGAAACTAGAAATTCCGGAACACTCCATCCTTATTGAACTAATTTATTGGAATATTTTGTTCTATTGGTTGAACTGTTTAAACTCATAGTTGACCTTAGTGGAATAGATGGGCTTACCACCTGTTAGTACGAAGCTCTTTTCTATATCTTTCCTAATGAATATAGGAAGTGGAATACACTGCTGGCATCTGTTTTCCGAAAGCTACAATTTGAGCTTTTCAAGGCTGTAGTGGATAAGTGTTTGCGTGTATAACCTACGCATTTACGAAAAGAAATGAGACTACAGGTTGACTTTTTATTACTAGCCATATTTTTCCTACGCATTAGGCAGGTATCATACAAAGACTCCATTAAAAAAAATTGGTTGGTCAAATTTTCATATTATAATTATTTATCCAAAACAATAATCGATAATGTTTGGTTACCTAGTCAACACAACACGCTAGTCAGGCGTATATTTTCGGGGTGTGTTTCCCGTAGAGTGTCTAAAAACTTGGACTTTTAATATTATAATTTGCTAATTATAAAAAAATCACCTTGTATAATTCAAATTCAAATTCAAACTCGTTTATTCAGATATCTAGGATCCATAAGTGTTAGCAACAATGAAACTTATAATTAGGTTAGTACTTAAATTCTAGAACAGATTTTGTATTATTAATGAGATGCCGCATTGTGGGACACTCACACCTAACCGCAATTGTCTTCAGGAGGCTGTTACCGCTGCCACGTATTCTGTTCAACAGAGATGCTGATCTTTTGCGCAAGACTGCCATGAAGCTATCCACACGGGCTTCAGCAAACATGGCAGACGCACTGCAAAACCGCGGCAGCCGCATCAGCGTCCTAAAGGCGTTATTGTATTGCGTGCGCATAGCCCTGAGCGAGACTTGGGTATATAATATAGTAACATTTATAGTAAAAAAATAATATTAAGGTCCGCAGCCAAAGTAGCTATTAATTTATTAACATATCTAACTCGTCATGATCAAAAACAATCTAAATGAAATAAAATTCTTACATTAGATCTTGGCCTGTAACCACGTTTAATCACAATGAGTGATGAAAAGGAATCAACGCCTTTGCCCCGCAGTGGGATAGTAGCGGCTGAAAAATGTAGATTTTTTTCTCCATGAAGGAAATGCTTAAAGACACAAATGGCAAGTTTATGTTTAGTATTATTACGTTTTGAGGTTCTTAAATTATTTGTTACAGGTTATATAAATCAATCAAGCTAAATAATAATAATAATTACGCGCAAACTCATAGCCCCACACTGGGAAACTTTGTATCGCGGGTGCTATGGACACACACGTGTTTGTGTGTTTTTTTAGGCAACCACAAATTACATTAGTGTTAGATAAAGATGTATGGAAAGACAATGTGAGTTTCTATGCAAATATGATTTAAAATGTATTATTCTATAGCATTGAAGTTTATTTGAACAGAGCAATCCCTAGAGTTTCTTGCTCGTTCATCTCAGGGAAGTCGGCACCTAGTACCTAAAAAAATTACGTTTTCAAGTGTAAAAATTTTACCTACAGACTAAATGATTATTTAACTTTGACATTGACCTCCAAACTCGAGAGAAATAAATGTAGGCCATACAAATAGTTTTCCCGGCCCGACAATCGAACCCGGGACCTCTACGTGGCAGTCCAGTAGGTATGGTAATCGTTCGGTCACAGAGGCAGTTGAAAAGTAAGAGTTTTCTTCAGTTCGTTCTATAGGAAAAAAGTGTAGTGGGAAGAAGCAAGCTCACGCGTAAAGCGTAGCACTAACGCAGTTCATGCTGTAATGGTCAGCTCCAGTCGGTTT
>NW_020653854.1:1782551-1820857 GCF_003589595.1 Hyposmocoma kahamanoa | reverse complement strand
GTCACTACGTTTAAATAGGTTGACTTGGGACATTTTTTTCGTGGTTTGTGAATTAGACCAGTCGTCCATTTATTTGTAAGTCAATGGTTTAAAGAGATTAAAATTCATAAACTAACGTCACAATACGTGTATAGAAATGTTATATAAGTTAAGGAGAATAGTGATTTATTTATGAAAAATAGTGACAGATATTACATTATACGCGAAATAAAAACAAACTTTCTCTGTCAATGTAGATGTGTTCTCAGATTCTCGTCTCAGTGAATTCTGTCGAAAGAAGAGATTAAGACATTAAGATTTCAGTTTATATTATAAATTTGCCATCCATAGCGTATTTTACTTATGGCGCGTTTCACGATTGCGCGTTTACGGGGCGACGTAAATGCGCGTCATCTGCGCGCATACGCGCCGCAGACGCGTTGTTAGTGAATCGCTTCAAACGCGCGCAAGCATCACGTTGTAAGCTAGAAACTTATATACTCCACTGGAGTTGACAATCACAATTTCATGGTAGTTGCTTCATTTAAAAAAAGTAACTGAAATTAACAAAGAAAACTATCTCTTATCAAAATGCGCGACTACAGCGTTTGCGGAACCGTAAACGCGCGTCGTTGGCGTGTATAAAATACGCCGTGTGTATAGGCTCTTAAAAGATAGTGAAACAAAAACTTCATACTAAAGGTTATTTATACAGCGTCCGCGCTCTGAGATGACAAAAATTCGTGGCAGTGACCCGTTTAGCTTTTACAGGTTGTGTCGATATAATAATATTTGAAATAAATAGTATATATAACTATATGCACATATTAAACGTGCCCCTACCAAGGATTTTTGTTATCCAAATATCAGCTAGAATCTTATTATAAAAGCATTATAAGTTACTCCTTGAATGAATTAATTTTAGTAACAAAAGATCTCCTTATAAAAGAGTTCGTCCAGGTAGGTAATGCTCCATTTCTACCGCTAAGCAGTAACGTGAATGTTATTGCGTTCTGGTTTTCACGGGTTAAAGGTGTTGGTGACATTACACGCACATAGGGCTTGTCAAATTTTGTCTCAGGATGCCGAGCGCACACTGTTATGGACAAGCGTGTTGCTTAACAGGGGCACGACTTCTTCTCGTCACTTGATATCATAAAAAAGCCTATTCTTCTTAATACAAAATAAATTTTCATAAATGTACTATGACGCCATTGTATTTCTTTAAAGTTGTCTCTCAGATATATAACTTACACTTGAAATCGTCAAATTGATTATACATTACTAAACATACGTACGTAAGGCAGATTTCCTTGTGAAGTATAAGTAAGAAACTTTACCCTCCTGGGTAAAAAACGGAAATTTTTGCAAGGATATAGTGTTTGTCAAACTTAATTGAATGTGTAGATTTTTTCGTTACATATTCCCAGACGATTGCATCGTACGTAGCGTGATCTTAAATGTTCTTGAGTAATTTCAAAATGATGTATAAATTAATACCTTTTGTAACTATAATTAAGTTTATTGCATGTCTCTGTAGCAAACTGTAGCAATTGATTCGGGTGGTAACAAAGAGTGAGCAAGACCAGTCCCATATCTTTCTACGTAAGTTTTGTTTATGGTGCCACTCTCTATCATCTTCTTGCTTACGCGGGAAGAGCACTATAACCTGTGCTAGTGAACCCGCACAGGGACCATTTCAGTCAGGTCCTAACCACGGATCAGCAAGTTTGCACGGACTTCATCCAGTTCTTTGTAAGGCTAGTGCTAGTGCACCTTCCCTATTTTCTAGATAGGTATCGGAGCTCTAGACACGTAGTGAGCAAAACTTACAGCTTATTAATTTACAACAAAAACGCATACAGCTATCAATTCAAAACAGAAACAATAAAAGAAAAGGCGCCAAAAACAATCACATTTAAATTTAGAATTTAAATATAAAATTAAAACTTAAAACGACTGTAAAATGTATACAAAAGATATTTATAGCAACTGCTGTGATTCGCTACAATCACGATTTGGGTAAGATCAGCTTGCATTGTCGTGTAGTGGTCGTATAAACTTCATTCAATCGTGGATTCTTCTGCTTCCTGGGATGTTTTCTACATAATAGATTACATCGCAAACTTAACATCTTTGGTTTACATAAATTTGAATGTAAAAAGTTGGCAAACTGGTTGCAAAAGTTAAATGATTAGGATACTGAAGCTATACTTCATCCATTAGTGTGACTCTAGGCTTTGCTGATCTGGAGGATTACCCTATATTTACACGTGCACATACACGCTCACATCCACACAAACACGCGCGCGCGCACACATCCACACACACTAATTTTAAATTTATATTTTACTTTCAGTTTAAAAGAACAATTTATAATTAAAATCATCTATCTAAAGTTCAATGGTGTATACGTGTAAGAATTATTTTTCATTTTATATTTTTCGTATTTTGTTTCCCTCTTACAATGTTTAATATTTTTTTAGTAATGCCATAATGTAGTATGTATTATTCCCAACTGTGAGGGCCTGGTGATTTATAGTACAGGTATTAAGCCTTTAACGCTGTTAATGTTTCTTAAATTACTGAGAACCTTCTGAACGTGTTTTTGTGGAGAAATAAACATATTACTATTATAAAATAAACCAGCGTGTTGTATAGGAAACAGGGCATTGCGCAGCTTAGATTTTTGGATCAAAATAATCAGCGCTTCGTTTGTTGTTTTAGTACCATAATATTCAATTATTTTTTTGTGAAGTGACTGCTCCGGTTTGTTATAACTACTAATACAAAGATCGAAAAACATACAAAAATTATTTCGACCCGGTTGGATTTGAACAAGCAACCTCGCCATACCGTGACGGTAATTATGGCGTGTTTGTAACTATAGTTCATAATTGGGTAGTTTGCATTAATATTAGGCATAACTCAGCTATTACCACGGTAGCAAAAAGAACAATGGACGCGCCTTTAGCCTCGATTACTATCAGAACCGCTGTAACCAAAACGCACGCAAATAAACAATCAACACTGTTACATCTTGATAATGATTGGTCACAGTTTTCATTCGGGACAGTTAATATAATTTAAACTTTACCCAGTCGCTATATCGTTGAAAGTTCAATATCTTCTTTCAATTGAAAAAAAAAACTGCCTACGCAGAGGTCCCAGCTTCGATTCCCGGGCCGGGAGAAATATTTGTATGACCTACATTTATTTCTCTCGTGAGTTTGGGTGTAATTTGTAGTTGTCTATGTGTGTGTCCATAGGAACCGCGACACAGGGTTTCCCTAGTGCGGGGCTATGTTAAGTATTATTATTAATATTAAATAAAATTATATTAAAAAAAAAATTATTTTTTCATTGCAAGTTATAAAGTTCCAATTTTATGTTGAAATTTTACTCAACGTGCTGCCATCTTGCAGCCAGTAACAGGACTACAGCGAACGATTGACATCTAAACGAATAGAGTTGTATCTTCTCGACAACATTATGTCTTCTTTATCGCTCACGTTACTTTGAACTTTATTTCGATTAAGTTCAAAATTAATAAAACTCTTATGAAGCATTTTTTCTCTAAGCTTTTTTTCGCTATTAGCGTGAAAAATTCGAGATGTTAACTCAGTTCTCCAAAATATAAAACTCGACCATATTGCTCTGGGATAATGTTTACTTTCGTTTGTAACAGTACAAAAAAATCTATTTGGCAAACAGAAAATAGAAAATTTCATAAAATCAGACTTACCGATGATATGAAATATTACCACGGGTAATATTGTTAGTGCAGCTATCATTTTTCCTCTCCAAAACGGCACAATAAGGCATTTTTCTACCATTTTAGAAAATTTGCGTACAAAGTTGGTAGGTTAATGGTGCAAAGCGAAAATGGCTGACTGACCTAACCACTTGTCGAACTGACGACGACTGACAAATTAACGAACTAACCACTTCTACCATTGACTTACAAATAAATGGACGACGGGTCTAATACAAAAACCACGAAAAAAATGTCCCAAGTCAACCTATTTAAACGTAGTGACATGTAAAGGAATATGAAAAAGCTAAAACGTTGAATTTAAATTGTAATGTCATCGAAGTACTGTCTAATTTTGCTTGCTTCGCTGTCAGTCGAACAAACGAAGACTAAAGCGTGAATGACGCTCTGTATACGATTTTAGCGCCCTATAAGTTCGGACACTTTTTAGCGCGGACCCGACGTCCATATAATTTTGTAAGTCAATGACTTCTACTGTATTTGTTGTTCTGTCATTTGCTCTGTTGAATTATTTCAAAAAACAAATATACATGATTATGATGAGGAAAAAGGTTTCATATCCAATATATAGCAAGAATGAAAACCTAATAAGTCGATAGAGCCTAATTGTCAAGCGAATAAGATACATTTGCTGATACGTATAATAAATCAATATCGGCCAGCGTACACAGAAAGTTTGCAAGTGGCTCTTGACCCAATTCCGGGGACATCCATTATCAATAATCAATTTACCCGCTTTTTCTTCGACCTACATTATTGCTTTCACGTAGAGTCCCTTTTCGAACAGCTTTTCTTATTTACCGTTCTTGTCGATAGTATGTTATTTACAATATTTTGTACTATAGTTGAGGGGTGAGTTTATTTTTGTTTTATTTATAAGTATAACGTACTAGTAGTAGACGAAAATAAATCTCCCGATGCAAACATTTTTTTGCTTGAAACCTTTTATGTTATAATTATTAATACAAAGATCGAACACTCAGAAAAAATTCCTTCGAACCGACGTCTTCTTGCATACCGTGCCAGACGCTATACCGACTAAGCCACGGAACGAACCAACGGACCTCACGAATTTTTCTATGTGCTTGCGTCGTGTCTTTGTACTTGGTCTTTCAACGACTTTTTAGTCGTAGCGCCATCTATGAGAAATCTATTTTAGATTTAGATATTTATTTTAGATAACGAATATAACATTATTATTGTAAAAATCTTATTATTTTAAATACTTAAAATTAAAAAACGTAGTAACGTTAACAAATATTGACTTATTTATTATTTTTTATAATAACAAGTTACGGGACGGACAAGTCGTGCGACTTCTGATAAACTACACGGCTGTCCATAACAACTGCAGTGCCACTCAGAGCTTTAAATCGCAAAGACCTGACACTGCTAATGTGCCCGTCACCCTGAGATATAAATTAACAAGTCCGATGTGCCTGTAATTCCACCAGCACCCTTACCCTTCAAAACCGGAACACTGAAATGCTGACATTACTGCTTGGCGGCAGAAATAGGAGCTCCACTGGTACTATACGTATAACATAATAACAATAAAGATAAACTAAGAAGTTATCTGTGGCAGTGCGTCATATAGATTTATCACAAAAATACATAATCACATCCCTAATTGTTCTCAACATTTAAAAAAAACGGTAAAATTTTCTGATTAAAAATAGTTATGTATATTAATATAGTAGCAATCGTTGCATAATGAGGGTTCTTTTTTTACGAGTAGATAAATAAAATAATCTCAGTACAGAGCACTAAAAAAACCGACCTCAAAAGTACGTGGAATTACATCTATTTGCCAAGTTTTATTGAAATCAGTTACGGGAAAGTGTGAAAACCCGTATTCATCCCCTAGTTCGCCACTGTACGGAACTTGACACAGGAGAGATAATAAAAATCGGTTCTCACTACTCAAAGTATATTGAGAGAGAAAAACGCCTTGAATTGGAGAATAGCAAGATAATAATAATAACTCCTTTTAATAAAATTTAGGCGCTATTTATAAAAATGAATCTTCATGCGTGAACAGCCACCTTTATAGGTGGATGATTTTCTTCAAAATTATATTGGGACCACTACGGAGGTACCCTCTTTCCAACAAAAAAAGAATCATCAAAGTCGGTTCACAAATGGCGGAGTTATCGCGTAAAGGAAAGGAAGCAAACATGCAGTCGAATTAAGAACCTCCTCCTTTTTTCAAAGTCGGTTAATAATGAATTGTAACCAATATTTAATGTTTAATTTTATTAACAATCTATGACAACAAACTCAAATGAAGGCCAAAAAAACGCTACAAAACAAAAAAGCAAAGACTTAGAAGCAGCCAAGTACCGCATAAATTCTAAGCAATCATTTTTATATAGGTTTGTGGCCCAGTTGCAAGACCTTTATGCCAATTTAACCAATCAGGAGGCAGTAGAGCGTTTTTGTAGCGTCCTAATTTATATTTTAATTACCAAAAATATGACGTTCTTTTTTGAAACTCTTTATATTTTGTGTATGGAATTATAATATTCAATATGTTATTTTTCAGTTCAGTAGCGAGTACCATAGACAATAGAATTTTAATTTCAACCTAAAAAGAGCACCTCTGTAACGTGATCTTAGAGTTTCGAAAAAAGACTTTTATGAAATTATAATTGACAAATTAATTTGCAGGAGTAGAAAAAAATATATAGTCACATCCCTAATTATATTAAAATTTTAAAAAAAACGGTCTTCGAAAAACAGATAAGTGGCTAGGGATTTTTTTGACTAAAAGCTGTTATAATACATCAGAATTTTTCGATAGCAAAATGTCTCAGACACTGCCTTAGATAAGTACGTAGTTAGGTACTAATTAAAATTTATTTTTCATATGTAAATACTCGTATATAACTGTAAATTAATTAATGGTCATATTATAATGTATTGTAAATATGTATAATTAAATAAGTATAATATTGTAATGTATAATAATAAATATAAATACAATAATATAATATCCATATTGACTAATTACGTTCATGCTTAATGTATTCAAATTATAAATGTAATTTTGATACGCTATTACACAGGGTATCACAAGTATGTATTTACTATGGTCTTAAGTTTATAAACCTTTACCATCCATATGAAATGCAAATATGTCAATGAACCTTTCAGAAACGGAAAGAACTAAATTAAGTACTTTTAACAACTGTGCCCCTACACTCTTAAATCTGCTTACTGAATTCCACGATTCCAATAAGTATAATAAGTTAGATAGATCATTTTATAAAAATTCACACACTTTAATGGGCTTCTGATGCGTACGGCAAAGTAATGGAATGCTCTACGCGCATCTGTATTTCCCGAAAACAACAATTTGGGGCTACTCAAAGCTAGAGTCAATAGGCATTTTTTAGGCATCCCATCGTCGGTCACATCGTCGCTTAACATCAGGTGAGATTGACAGTAACGATGCAGTCGCTAATCGTCTACCTACATAATACAAACGCGCATCGATGCAATCGCCTATAAATCGCAAGTGTAGCGATGCAATCGCGTGTTTCACGAACGCGCGTTTGCATCGCTGCTAAACGTCACCGTGTGTAACTACTCTAATTCCGTGTATTTATATGGACGACAACAAATATAGCGCGGGCGCGGGCGCCTGTCCCGAGTGCGCCCGCCACGGGCCTGCGCTCGGTGTGTTGTCGTCCATGTGAACATACATGTCTGTTTGGGATTTTCCATTAGAGGAAATACTGGATCCCAAACTGGTGGTACGGAACAACCATCTTCCCTGTTGAAATTAGGATGTTTTTTAATGTCAATGGCCTCTCGCAGCATCCTAGGTAGATAACGGACTTCTTTTGCAAGGACCTGGGGTTTGTCAAACTTTATTGAATGTGTAGGTTTATCCATGACATGCTCGCAGACTGTAGACTGGTTTACGCGACGGTGTTTGAGATCAGGTATATGTTCTTTGACGCGGGTACGAATACTGCGCTTCGTTTGTCCAATATAAGAGAGACCGCACTCACAGTCAATTTAAATCCGGAAAAATAATTTCATTTCCTACGTGTAACAATCGCGAAAACATAAGAACTCGATAAGTCGTGGTAAGCCACACGACTGTCCGTAACAGTTCCCTTGCCACCCAGAGCTTTAAATCGCAAAAATCTGAGGAGCACCATTACTGCACCCGTGACCCTGAGACATAAGCAGACAAGTGTCATATGCCTGTAATTTCACCAGAACCCTTTAAAACTGGAACTTACTGCTTGGCAGCAGAAATAGGTAAGGTGGCAGTACTTCCCTGGACGAACTCTTTCACAAGGACTTGTTATTTCTGGGACTTGTCAACTTATGTCTTAGAGTAGTAGTGCCCCTCAGATCTTCGTCATTTAAAGCTCTGAGTGGCACTGCGACTGTTATGGACTGGCGTGTAGGTTACCATCAAGCACACGACTAATTCGTTCCATCACTTGATATGTTTACATATATATAACTACCGCTCTTCATGTCTGTTATTGAGCATAGTAATGAACAATAAACTACATTTTATTATAATCATGGTATGTCATAGATTGTGTATAGAAACAGAATTCCTGTTTTTTTACACTAACTGATCCAATCGAACCCGAGACCCGTATAGTGGCCATGAACAGCGATCAAAAAGTACATGTTAATTTAAGTTAAAACCCAGACTTAGTTGTATAGCCAAGGCCAGTACAAAAAGACTTTTTGTTAAACAACTACAACCCGAACTAAATTCTTTACAGCGGGCACAAAAACATTTTACAACTCCCTATCACACACAAGTTTATATAATCCTATCTGCAGACTGAACAAAACAAAGTTACTTACAAAGAAATAACAAGCGCGTAGGAGAAAGGAAAATGAAATATAAAAATTCACGGAATGAAGGTAGCGAATGGCACTTTTGGAGGCATCAAGTCGAGATGGGCGGCTAAATTGTAATGTTTACAAGTTAAATTAGATGAGGGTGGTGGAAGTCACTCATAATGGAGAGCGCTCACCTTTTTGCGGCCTTGGGAGATTACGCACAATTTGTGCTGTCGCATTTTAAGCAAATTAGAGTATACTATAATCGCCCAGCGACGTCAAAAGTCCAGCAATCAGCACTATGTTCCGGGTACAACCTAACTGAATATTGTTCATGTATAATAACACCCAATTGAAGATAACATATAATGCTGGTAAAATTATAGGCACGTGGATTTGACCCGCTTTTTGGTATCATAAAAAGTGGTATACAAAGATAACGCTATATTTTTATGTAGCAAATCCGTATAATTTTGAGGTGATAATGAGCTGCATTATTTCTGTACAATTAGATGTTCTTTTTTATAACACCAAGTGACATGTTCGTCCCGACGAACAAGTCGTGCGCCTGATGGTAAGCGACACATCTATCCATAACAGTTGCAATGCTACTCAGAGCTTTAAATCACAAATGTTTTTAGAGGCACTCCCACTGCGCCTGTCACCCTGAGACATAAGTTGACAAGTCCCATGTGCCTATATTTCACCAACACCCTTTCCCTTCCAAACCGGAACGCAGTAATGCTCACATTACTGCTTGGCTGCGGAAATATTTAAGATGACGGTACTTCTCTGGACCAATTCCTTCACGAGGAGCTTTACTGCTACAGTTACCAATGTTAATAATGTATTATCTTTTTAATTTAATTGGATATTGTACATTGTTAATGTTAATGTATAAGACTCCAAGGCGAATAAAGGCGAGTTTATTGTATCATATCACTACCTCCTTTAAACAAAAAATGCATCCGCTTATTACTAAAATCTGTGAAGACTTCGACAACAGATAGTAGAGTGCTACAAGTAATGCCATCTACCGACGTTCGTACTATATTAAACATACGCATTTAGTACAAACTTTTTTAATAATATTGAATCTTCACAAACGTCTAGGCCATATTTAGGTCGCCTACATACAAAAATACTTATACAAACCGATAATATCACTATCGGTCTGTCACCCATCTTTGAGCTTCATACGCCAACCGCAGAGTTCCAGTACAAATTCGACGGCTTACGATTGACCATTTTATCAATTTGATAAGTAATACACGCTCGAAATCGATATCACAATCAGCACCAGTATTTCACAGTACATAATGTTATCGTTGGAAATATTACACTACTTATCAAACAACCACTGGCCTCAGACAAACATATTTATGAATCTATTGTTAACTTCAAACGAAAATAGCTCGTAATCCCCTAGTCATAACATTGATTTAATTATACGTTATTTAATTTATTCCATTATTTCCAAGACTACTTAATCGAATTGTAGCTTCGTAGCCGTGTAGCAGCCTCGTAGCGGTCTACGTAGCAATATGGCCGTGATAATGTAGTTAGTGCTACGCCTACGGATGCTTCAAAGGAACCTCTGATGATTACATCGCATATGCAAGCAGAGCATCTTATTATTAATGTAGGATAATAATGATTGAATACTACAAGACATTGGACGTGCTTAGGCAGATATGGTCCCAGGAAAGGCAATTTTCATAGTAAACTGTACTGTCGTACATAACACAATAATGTTATATAGCAAGTTCGCGGAAATTGGGGTTTTATTATATGCCATTAGATATTAACAACATTTTCATAACGTATTTCTTTACTAACTGATTCCTATTATTAATTTTTAATGTTTTTTTAGAACAAAAAAATTGTTAAACAATTTGAAGTAACTATTCGGGAAACTTGTTTGTAACCATATGTTTTGTAAATTAAATGAGAAAGATTCAAGTTTTTTACTCAAGTTAAAAGTGATTTTCAAGTTAGTTTACTGTATCTAATTTCGGAAGCATTTTTCATTATTCGAGTAAGTTGTCGTGAAATATGTTGGTTGGGTTAAATGACTTGTTAACCATTGAAAAGATCAAAGTTTGTATATTTAACTGCCTCTGTGGCCGAACGGTTACCATGCCGGACTGCCACGTCAAGGTCCCAGGTTCGATTCCTGGGCCGGGAGAAATATTTATATGGCCTACATTTATTTCTCTCGTGAGTTTGGGTGTAATTCGTGGTTGTCTACGTGTGTGTCCATGGCACACGCGACACAGGGTTTCCCTAGTGCGGGGCTATGTTGAGTGTATACGTTATTATTTGTTTGCGTATGCGTTTGTGTGTATGTATGTGTATATGTGCGTGTGTGTAAATGGATGTAAATTATGAGGGAAAAAAAATCACATAATTCGTATTAGAATTTCAAATTCTATAAGGTGATGTAAATTGACAATCGTAAATAAAAAAGAAAAAATATATGTTTTTTGCTTCCTACAATTACAATAGCGCTATCATATATTATTTTGTATTTATTATTATATATGTATTAATATTGTTATTATTTATTTGTATATGTATATCTATCTACGAATATGTATATTTATTTTTATTATTACTTATTATGTAGTGTGCTTATGAAGATATTCTTTGGTTGCACCCCTTTTGATATCCGAAATGTCTATCCTAAGGTTGCCTGTAAGAAATTGCTAAATATCAATAAGGCCGCCTGTTGCACGTTAACTTACTACTACTATTATGCTTAAGGTATTGTATTTTAACTGATATTTTATGTGCAATAAAGAATATTTCATTCATTCATTTAGGGAGCCACTTCATACTGCGGTGTACAAAATGGTACAAAATAAATAAATAATATAATATAGTCTTTATTTTCTATAAGAAAGCAACAATTTATTTCCGTTATCGAAAAAAATACACAACCCGTTTAAAGGTTTATTGTCAATTACCTAACATCCTGTATTGTAATTTGTTTCTTTATAACGTTGAAATAAATTCAGATAACCACTTATCTTGGGAAATAAAGTACTACCTCTGAAGAGTCTGGTATAAAGAGCCATTTTATCATCTTAAAATTTTAATAAAGAGTTGTGGGTAGTATAAAATACGGTCCTCTGTACAGGCGTTTTATCTAGATTTATTTTATGACAGGGTAAATATTCTTGTCACTATTTTATCGAACCAGTATTTCATTTGTAAAATTCAATATTAACTGCCTCAGTGGCTGAATGGTTACCATGCTATTCATGCCATACTTTCGGCGGATGACGAAATACTTTCATAGATTTCTCATAGATAGCGCTACGACTAAAAAGTCGTTGAAAACCAAATACAAAAATCCGCCAACAAGAACATAGTAATCTCAGTACAAAGTACTAAAAAAACCGACCTCAAAAGTTAGTGGAATTACATATTCTATTTGCCAAATTTTATTGAAATCGGTTACCGAAAAGTGCGCAAACCCGGATTCATACCCTAGTTCGCCACTATACGAGACTTAACACAGGATATAATAAAAATCAGTGGAGAAAAAACGCCTACAATTGGAGCATGGCAAAACCAACCATTAAAATAATTGCTCCTTATAAAATTTAGGCGCTATTTATAAAAATAAGCCTTCATGCGTGAACAATGAATGCTTACCTTTCAATCAACACAAATTTTTGAAAAGGATCTTCTTACTATTTGTGTAGAAGTTTTGATATCGGTCACTCTATTGACGCCATCATTGCCAGGAAACACAGCTACAACTCGACCCAATTTAAATGTTCGATCTTTGTATTAATAATTATAACAATGACATGTAAGTTTCTCATTGAACATCAGATTAACACACGCCAACCATACTTAGCTAGGCAATCAAAAGTTGACTATTAAATGTTTAGATGTTAATAATTACAACGACTTTACTACTGGATGAATGAGCACATAATCCAAAAATCGTCTTTTAAACGATCTGTTCCTCAAAAGGAAACTTAAAAATAAGAAAATTCAACTGTACTCATGTAAACAAGCTTACGAGCTTGATTCAAGCTGCTTCGT
This sequence comes from Hyposmocoma kahamanoa, assembly GCF_003589595.1. Classification (NCBI taxonomy): domain Eukaryota; kingdom Metazoa; phylum Arthropoda; class Insecta; order Lepidoptera; family Cosmopterigidae; genus Hyposmocoma; species Hyposmocoma kahamanoa. The sequence continues at coordinate 1,808,217 of NW_020653854.1, read as the reverse complement.
TTGTAACCCTTTTCTTTTAGTATAGATTCATGCAAAGCCTAGAATAACAACGCAGGCGCAAATTATTTTTCTCCGCAGCCTTTACCCGTATTATGGCTAGTTTGCATAGTGCTGACTAACGAAGCTACGTGGCGTGAATCGTAGCCATAGCTGTCGCTCGTAGCATCCGTATTCGTAGCTTGCCTCATTAGGCGTAGGTCGATTCATGCGTGATTCACAAAAGAAATCTTATTACTTTATCTAATAATCTTATTACGTTCTGACGCTTGGGGGAATCTGAAATTAAAAGCATATAAATTATGTTTCTTGAATATAAAAGATATTCCATTGTATAATTGGTACCTCATTACATATTAAACATTCCGTCTAATTTTATACCGCGTACCCAAATAAAAAAAATTGGGTATACTATGCTTATGCCGTATATGGCATTTATATAATTTTGTGTTTCATTGTTTGATGTTCATTCAAATATAGCCGATGTGTACATAAAAAGATTTTAATATGCATAAAGATTTTTTTATCCTGGTTTTATTATTTTTCATAGTTGTGAAAAGCGTGTATCGCAGCTGGTACCGCTTGGAATGTTCTGTGGATTGAAAGTAGCCAGAAGAGTAGTAGCCTCCGCAGCCTCCACACATCTTGCTTAGCGAGTTTAAAGTTCAAAATTCAAAAAGATAACGAAATAGTGGTAATAAATCCAATTTTATAAATATTATTCCCGTTTCATTAATATTTGTGATCTTTAAAATGTTCATCGTAGAAGAGATTTTTGGTAACTGGTAAACGGTTCAAAAAATTAACGAGAAGACGTGTTCGCGGTCGCGGTCGGGCAGGGAGTGACGATGGGACGAAACTATATTAGAATGGCGAGGCAAAGGAATTATTAAAGAACGATACAAAATTTAAAAACGAGTGGCCAGGAACCGGAGAAAAAGCGATAAAAAGGTGGGATGAAGATTAAAGAAGGTCACATCGTCACAGTTGTTAATAGGTATACGTAGTAGGAACATGGAAATAGTATGCATACTTTTTGGTATCGAGTACTTTTCCTTCCGATACCAATACTTTTGTACTCGAAACTTTTCATTATAATATAATAATTCTATAGTATCGTATAGTTTTGAATAATTCCTACTTAGGACACCCCATATCGTAAAGCAAACCACCTTGCGATTTTTTTTAAATGGCAAACTTCATCACAAATGACTTGGCTGTATAGTGTATGCCACCATTTGCCTCCTTAAAAGAATGAGAATGAAGAAAATTAATTAAAAACATTTGAATTAGCACATGTTGGGTATCTATATACTAAATCTATGACACATGCATAGAGGGTGGAAAAAAATATAGGAATAGTCTAAGCATACATGACAAACATTACATTTGAATACCTCGCAATTCCAGCGAAGTTCCTTCTTCGTTTGTTCTCAAAAGCAGGTAAAACAATATCAAAAACGAGAAACAGACTGTTACTAAATAGATTTTTGTTTTTAAGTGATTATACAGAGGAGTAGGAAATTTTAGTAACAGACATTAAGCGAAATGACGATTGATTGAATCGAATAATTTAATCAAAGTTTTTTATTATTTGTTTCAATTAAAAATCATAAATCAAAAGCCTTATTTTATTATTTATATTCATATTCTGCCTTTAAGTTAGGAAAATTTGCAGGACAGACAGGGAGTATCGGAGTGCTACTCATAGGGTCGTATTCTAGAACTCTACTCAATGCTCAAGTCAGGATTGCACTGGAAATACGACTCTAATGGCAGGGACTTGAGTATTTTTTCGATTGCTTTAAACCACACCCAAGTCCTGACTTGAGCATTGAGTTCTAGAATACGACCCATAGTCCCTATGATTCGATACAAAGCAATTTCCTGTTACAACTTTTATGAGTAGCGCGTTCTATTTTCATCCCAGCGCCATCTAGCGGCAGGGTGCGGTTACTAATATTTCTTGAACGTAGTATTACAAAGTCTCTTTCTTAAGGGAGTCAGCCCTATGAGGGAGTTGTAACGATTAATTTGTCGGTGTCAAGTGCAATTTGCTTACCTATGAAATAAAGGTATCTTTTGAAGACCTCCGTAATCGAATGGCTTGCTTGCATGGTCTTCATGGTGTCGTCGTCTCGGAGGTCCCGGGTCGGGTCTGGGTGTTTGTGGCACCGTCGTTGTTTCCGATCTCCATAACATAGTGCTTTAATTACTTACTTTGGGATGAAAGTAACTTGTGGCATGTTGTCTAATATTTATTTATGTTTGGTCGATTGGTTTATGTAGAAAGTGTTATACAGTCTTTAAAAAATTGCATAAAAGTTGGTTGTTCCCATTATCTCGTATTGTTTTGAAACTACATAACTTACCAGAAACCTGACTCACCACGGCCTTAAATATTAGTGCCTACATTGTGTTAACAAAATTTTATAGAATTTACTTCATTGATGTCTTAAATAAGATCTAACTTTTTTTTGGTTATTGGTTCACTACAGTTATTACAAAGTTACATACTATAAATTAAATTGGATGAGGATCTTATCCAAATGGCACAACCACTTATTAGTAAACACACCTTTCAAAAACAACTTAAATGTAAACTAATTTGACTAACAAAAACAATAAATACAAGTGAACTAGGGACTCGGACAGTATCAAACTAGACGGGGAAAAAAAATTAAGGCTATTGCCTTGCCTGCGTGCCTACTATATAGTCTGCAGAATCTAGGGACACAGGAATTAAAGCCCAGAACGGTCTTACGGAATGGTAAGGGTATAATAGCGAATTAACGAATAGTTGTGGACAGTCTATATGCGAACACAAAACTTTATATAGAAATATTAAGTCCAATAATTCTCCCCTCTTTGCAAGCGATAATACTTTAAAATGCAAAAGTCTATCAGAATATGATCGCAACTTTCTAACTAACCCCACTGAACACGCTAAATGCCAGAGAAATCTCTTTTGTATTCATCATTTGTATTAACTTGTATTAACTGCCTCCGTGGCCGAACGGTTACCATGCCGGACTGCCACGCAGAGGTCCCAGGTTCGATTCCCGGGCCGGGAGAAATAGTTGTATGGCCTACAATTATTTATCTCGTGAGTTTGGGTGTAATTTGTGGTTGTCTATGTGTGTGTCCATGGCACCCGCGACACAGGGTTTTCCCTAGTGCGGGGCTATGTTGAGTGTGTGCGTTATTTATTTATTTATTTATTTATTTATTAATTTATATTAAATTAATTTTTTTTTAAATTGAAGAGTATGTGTTAGATTCCACACAAAGTAATAAAAATTTATTCCATAACATTTAAGTTTATTTGAAAAGAGCAATCCCTAGAGTTTCTTGCTCGTTCTTCTCAGGGAGGTCAGCGTGGTGAACGAGCAGTAGCTTAAAAATGACGTTTTCGAATATTAAAAGTTTACCTGTGGAATAAATTATCAATTGACGTTGACTTTGACATCTTAATTTGATAAATGCCCAACTACTTCTATCCTAAATTCACCTGTAATAAAGTATTTGTTTCTTTATCCGCTTTGCTAAAGAATAAGGAAAAAGCTGTAAATATTCTTGCATAGGCGTTTTGGGTTCGGCGTGCCTCGCTAAACACTGTGTAGTGCCCCACTCGAGCCGGCGGCGGATGATAGAGCACATTCCCTCTGCGCCGCAGCCCTCTCCAAGCCCTTATTATTCCTTTGTCCTTTTCCTTTTTGCACCTGACTACCAAGACGGATATGTTCTAAGCATCTTTGTTCACCTATCTAATAAAACATATACGATTAAGATGTCAAAGAAATTTATGTACATAAAACATGTTTTCATGCAGAACGTTTTCATTTATTGTTTCTATTCTCGCATTTGGCTTTTTTTTTCAGGTAAATCATAGCCTTGATGTAGTAATATTATAAAGCCATATACGACGCTCGAAAGGTAAAATGTCTAACGTGCAGTTGAAAAGTACAACAAGGGAGCAATTTAAATCATAGAAAAAGAAATCTTAACTCTAATTTTGTTTGTTATGTGGATAACTAGAAAGTTTCAACTTTTCCACATAACTATAGTTATTTGTTATGCAAGGCTGCAAAGTTGTTGTTGGACGCGAGTGTTGAAACCTGACCAAGCGAAGCGAGTGGTTTAAAAATAGATTCCTGAGCGTAGCGAGGGTTTCAAGACACGACACGCTAAACAACTTTGCTGCCGAGCAAAACACACAACTTTTCACCTCACCAAAGCGAGAAAATGGTAGATGAAAGAAAAACAGTTGAACATCAGTTTTTTTAATTAAAAGAAAAAGATATCTTCGAATGCGTTCTGAATTTACACCTCATCAATTTTTATTCTTGCTTGTACTTTTATTTTGTGTGATTAAGTGATTAATGAAATAATTTTAGTTCTTCAACGAATTAAAATAATTTAATAAACACAATTACTAATCATTGTCAATTTAATGTCAATAATAATAAGAATAAAATATACCAACGGATTTATATTACATAAATAGGTAATGTACTTAGAATAATAACGCATAGAATGATAGTTTCATATCAAACGAACTGTCACAAGTGAGGCAAAAATCAAATTCATGTAGGCTAGTTTTAGTAGTAGGTTAATTTTTGGTTTTAGTGAATATTTATATAAAAATACAAGTTGAAACGCGTTACTTCCTTGTGGAATGTGATGTTAGTATCTATTTTATGTTTGTCTGACGTATTTTTACACTCATTTACCGCACATTTCGTCATTTTTAGCTAAAATTCTTGAGCTGTTCGCGGTGCAAGTTGGCCTTGAGCACTGAAGGTACGCCCTTTTGGCGCGCTTCAATTTGCCTCACTTAGCGTGTGCGGACTAGGTTTCTATGCGTTATTATTCTAAGGTAATGTATGACAAATCGAGTAGTTGAACGTGTCATTATCTTTTTTTTTCTTCGAAAGAAAAAGTTAGGTGGACCACAGTATTTCGTCCAAGATCGAATTTCAAAAACCTTTTTCACGCTAAAACGCTTTTGGGCGCAGATTTCTAATGACAACGAAAGCCTTTCCGAGCTAGTGAGGTGAAAATAAAATTATAATTACGATTTTTTTTTCTTATAAAAATTACTTTAAATTACTAAAATCTCATTACGGCTAGTGACATTAGAAACTCTCACTAATTGGCTGTAATACTGACCGCGAAAAGCTAAGATAAAAAAGATCTTTTAGATTATCTTCTCAGGTACGTTCGTTCAAGCCCTATTTTGCTTGTGGTGCGTGCAGAGTCCAACTCGTTCCACCCGAGCTCCTCCAAGAATTCCAGCACACTCCTAGCTGACCTGCTGAAGACTTCGGGGAGCGACCTCGGCACTCCAAGATATCCTGTAGTTAGCAACGTCCGAGCACTGCAGTAGAATATGCGAAGCCGTTTCCTCCTCCTCCAAGCACGCTCTGCATAAGCTGCCCGTGATTTATAGATTGAAAATGTGTTTATTATATGAACCATGACCCGTTAAAGTGCTTAGAGTTTCTATTCCCAAAGAATTCTAACATCTAAATTCGCAGATCATACACTGAGTAATAAACGCATGTCTTCCTTAATTTGACATAGGCAGAAACATCTGGCATTGTGCGATCTGTTCGCGTGCACAATAATAACATGAATGTAAACCTAACATTAGAAAACAGAAGAAAAATTTAACATTCGCTTGAAACTGACTTGAAATAAATATTGACTTTTTTTATTGTTATATATTGGAAATTAAACAATTTTGCTAATCTAAATTGCGTATATTATTTTTTTTCAAACAAAGCAACATATGGACTTTCTTACAGGTCCCATGGTCAGTGCTGAGTGTGGTGATAAAGTCATCATAGTCAACCGTGACAACGGGACCTGTGAAGCCGAAACGTTGGTTTATTTGGAATATTTTAATTGTAAATATTTTAGTTGCAGTACAGGTTCTTGTGAAAGAGTTAGTCCGGAGAAGTACTGCCCTCTTACATATTTCTGCCGCCAAGCAGTAATGTAAGCACTAATGCGTTCCGGTTTGGAAGGGTAACCGCTGTTACCACGCTTTCACGTCCATTAATAACGAATCTGAATTCTATTTACTAGGCAACATTTATTTTCCTCTTGAAAGGGTTGTAACCCTAACTAGCCGTAAACAGGTTCACGGCAATGAAGTGGGAAACTTCCGGTCTACAAAATTTATTAAAGAAGTAAAGTTTAAAGAAAGGCCCTAAATGGGCCGCGTAACTGATTTACAGATTTAGGTACACGAAGGCTGTAGGCTTATAAATTATTACACATGATTTAGCTTATTAAATGATTACAAACGTAGTAAAGAACCAGAATTAGCGATTATTCGCGATGGAATTTGGAACAGCTCCGACTGTTGTGGCGGTCGAGCTGGGAGTGACGGTGGTACGAAAACAAAATGAGAAAGTGAAGGAAGATGGAACAATTCAAATTTAAAATTTAAATACATGTAAAATAAAAAAAAATGATAGGATACAAGCGGAGAGAGGCGATACAAAGTGGTGAGATGACGGTGTAAGGAGGGCACACTCTGAATAATACAACGGCGTGGTCGCCGCACGGTTGCTGCGTAGACCAAAGACAAGCCAATCTCGCCAGCGCGACTGGGACGCTCATATAAGTTAAAACGTAAAAGTTAAACAAATACAGCGTAATTTGCCATGACGGTTAGATGCCGCGTGGCGTAACCGCGATGATCTTCGTGTCGAATAGATGCGCCCTAAAGGTGCTGGCTAAATTACAGGCACATGAGACTTGTCAACTTATGTCTCAGGGTGACGGGCGCAGTGGGACTACCCCTCAGATCTTTGCGATTTAAAGATCTGAGTGACACTGCAACTGTTATGGACAGGCGTGTCGCTTACCACCCAGCCCACGACTTGTTCGTCCTGTCATCTGGTATCATAAAAAATATATAAAAATCATTAACTTACAATTATATGGACGTCGGGTCCGCGCTAAAAAGTGTCCGAACTTATAGGGCGTTAAAATCGTATACAGAGCGTCATTCACGCTTTAGTCTTCGTTTGTTCGACTGACAGCGAAGCAAGCAAAATTAGACAGTACTGCGATGACATTACAATTTAAATTCAACGTTTTAGCTTTTTCATATTCCTTTACATGTCACTACGTTTAAATAGGTTGACTTGGGACATTTTTTTCGTGGTTTTTGTATTAAACCCGTCGTCCATTTATTTGTAAGTCAATGATAAAAATACGCTTTTTTTTAAGTTTATTGAATGTGATGTGTTACTACCACGATATTCTTTTTTTTTTTGTGAAATTACTCCACTAGCATGTTATAATTATTGATAACAAAGATCAAACACTTACAAAAATTCATGCGATCCGGCTGGATTCGAACCAACACTCAGCACTATCGGGCAATCCGTGTCAGATGCTCTGCCAATTAAGCCACGGAACGAACCAGCAGACTTTACAAATTTTTCAATGTTTTTTGCCGTAACGCCATCTGTGAGAAGACGTATATAAATACGTTCCGTCATACGCATACAGGAGTTAGTCATTGACTTACAAATAAATGGACGACGGGTCTAATACAAAAACCACGAAAAAAATGTCCCAAGTCAACCTATTCGAAATTTAAATTGTTATGTCATCGCAGTATCGCGCTGTCCGTAGAACAAATGAAGACTAAAGCGGAGTGTCGCGCTCTGTATACGATTTTAGCGCCTTACAAGTGCGGACACTTTTTAGCGCGGACCCGACGTCCATATAATTGTAAGTCAATGGAGTTAGTATAAGAATTTCGCAGTAAACAAACATGGCGGAATAAATAGCAAGTTGCAAATATCGCATTGGCTGTACCAATAGTCTGTTTACTCGATTTCTAGATCTCGTTGCAATCGTGGAGTTTATTTAAAACGCCGCTCTGACGCGTAATGTCAATATTACCAGGAACTCGTGTATTCCTTACATTTGTTCGAATAATGTATATGTGGAAGGTTTTAATTCAAAACTAGGTTTATGATTTAACAATGATGACCTTGGTGGCTCAACAGTTTGCACTGTGGGCGATGAGGAAATGTCGACGAGTTCGATTGCGGGTAGGACTAATTTAGCCGCTCACGCGATACATGCAGCCGTAGACGCATACCACACCTAGAGGTGCCGGTGACGATTTTATACCGATTTATCGGATATCGAAGTTATAACAGGTAAAAGAACTAATATTAATTGCTATTTCGGTAACTACTCTAGCAAACCATAAAGTTTTTAATTCCTGGGTCTGTCATTTAAAAAAAATAAACAACTTCAAAAATACGTCACGACAATCGTGTGTGTTATTGTTTCGGTGTTTATTTATTGAAAACATACCGTAAGTAGCGTTTTTTAAGTTTACCCTGAATATAAATGTTTATAAACTATACTTTAAGAAGTAATTTCATGGTAAACGTTTGAACCACTCAAACGGAATATTATCATATTTATCCAAGTACACCAAAAATTTCATTAGTGCTTTTTAAGTGCAGGATTTGCGGTGTATTACTGCACTTTATTTGAGATGTTTTTGTTGGTAGTACGGAGGGTATTTATTTAGCAATGCAGAATAATAATTTTTATTTATAAAAACTTGTATTTAAACTGAATGCTTTTCCAATTTGCGAAACCAAATAGCCGCCATTTTGTGGTAGGAGGAGCGCATCGCGTGAACGGTTAGGATGATCTTTTCTGAATGGTTCCAGTATTCTGAGTAGTAAATTCCTTTAGTCTCAGGGTAACGGGCGCGGTGAAAGTGCTCCTCTATTATCTACTATATTCTAGATATTTTTTATTTTAAATGGCACTACAACTGCTATAGACAGGAGTTTCGTTTACCACCAGACACAAGACTTGTTCGTCACAAAAAATCCCTAGTTTAAGATCAGGTCGTTTAGTAGCATTAGAGTGAAAGAGTTCGTCCAGTGAAGTACTGCCACCTTACCTATTTCTGCCGCCCAGCAATAATGTGTTCCGGTTTCGAAGGGTAAGTGTGTTGGTGAAATCATAGGTACATGGCACTTGTCAACTTACGTCTCAGGGTGTCGGGCGCAGTTGCAGTGCTCCTTCGATGTTTGTGATTTAAAGCTCTGAATGGCACTGCAACTGTTAGGGACAAGCGACACTACTTGTTTATCCAGTCACTTAGTATTATTATAAAAAAGGTAATTGGTATAGTTTTCTGACCCATTATTATGGTTATCACTGCAGTTACACCTCTAAGAAGACGTGTGTGATCATTGACTTACAATTATATATCGTCGGGTCCGCGCTAAAAAGTGTCCGAACTTATAGGGCGTTAAAATCGTATACAGAGCGTCATTCACGCTTTAGTCTTCGTTTGTTCGACTGACAGCGAAGCAAGCAAAATTACACAGTACTGCGATGACATTACAATTTAAATTCAACGTTTTAGCTTTTTCATATTCCTCTACATGTCACTACGTTTAAATAGATTGACTTGGGACATTTTTTCCGTGGTTTTTGTATTAGACCCGTCGTCCATTTATTAGTAAGTCAATGATTTAAAGAGTACGTTATAAAGAATTTGTTGATTTTAGTTGCTGCACGAAAAAAAAGTAAGATATGTACCACGTCATTTACATATTTAGAGTATTGACTTTTTTAAACCATTTATTTACCACACACAGTAACACGTACAGAACATAATAATGATAACAATATTGTGGGAACAACAACAGTGCGTGGAAGGAACAGGCTCAGTATAATCCTTGTGGCTGTGTGGCTCGCGGTACTGATTTTCAGCCTGACCTTGTTGACACATCGTTTTTCAACATAACCCAATTCAACGATACCATCGCCACGATAAACATCGAATACTAATAAATATGTCGGCTGAATTCATTAATAACATTTAATAGATTAATTGAAAAAAAAATGGTATGACTATGACTATGTACGACTAATTTACAAGCAATGAACAATAATAATATTATTAAAAAATATATTTAAACCCATTGACTTACAAATAAATGGACGACGGGTCTAATACAAAAACCACGAAAAAAATGTCCCAAGTCAACCTATTCGAAATTTAAATTGTAATGTCATCGCAGTATCGCGCTGTCAGTCGAACAAATGAAGACTAAAGCGGAGTTTGGCGCTCTGTATACGATTCTAGCGCCTTACAAGTGCGGGCACTTTTTAGCGCGGACCCGACGTCCATATAATTGTAAGTCAATGTATAAACCAGACAATATTCTCAGTTACACTTACGCTGGCTCGCTGTCTGCTCTGTCTCTAAACTAATAAGAAGGAAAAAAAACAGTTAACTTCACAATTTTTGAATTTCACATTTGTCTTTACCACCGTGATGTTCATATATTTTTTGTGAAGTAACTCCATTGACTTACAAATAAATGGACGACGGGTCTAATACAAAAACCACGAAAAAAATGTCCCAAGTCAACCTATTCGAAATTTAAATTGTAATGTCATCGCAGTATCGCGCTGTCAGTAGAACAAATGAAGACTAAAGCGGAGTGTAGCGCTCTGTATACGATTTTAGCGCCTTACAAGTGCGGACACTTTTTAGCGCGGACCCGACGTCCATATAATTGTAAGTCAATGAGTAACTCCATCATTATTAAAAGAAGATCGTAAAGAAATGGAACAGAAAGATTTTTGTTTTTTTTTCCTGTCTCGTCAAAAAAAGATTTTATTAATTGTATTAATAATTATAATTATTTCGTGGTTTTATAAAAACTTTTATCAAAACAAGGCAAACAATTTGCAATCGCTGACATGACAATTCCGTAACTAAAAAACTATCGAATATTTTGCCAAGCGTGACACCCTCCTTGGCTACTCTCGACCAAAGTGGCTGCCACAGTCAGCTGGTGATAATAGGCGGCGTCTAAAGCCGCCACAGTATCATAAAATATGAAAAAAAAATCAGCATTGTCGACAACTTATATATACACTATATAACACTGCTTACTTTTATAGGAATTTCTATAATATGTCCATAAAATATATAATGCTTTGCCTGCAGCAGTCGTAGACTTACCTATAAAAATATTTATTTGATTTGCTATGTGATCTGTGTTTATATGGCATCAAAGATTTTTTAAATATGAAAAGAAATTGATATTTGTGCTGTTCATACTTCTTTCATATTGTTTATTTTATAATTTTACTGTTGTCACTTCTTCTTCTTCTTTTAAATGTTATGGCTCCATCGAAATAATCAATGATTTTGCCAATGTCAAGTAAAAATAATTATATACGGTAGTTTAATATTATTATAAAAATTATACAAAAAAATGGCTATTTCGCCAATGTCCTGTGAGATTCAAATCTCTTTGTCACTTGTCACTTCATTGGCATTTTTTCTTAATTTTATTTGACTTTGCTTAGTTGACAAATTATGTAATTTTAATTTTATGACATTATTTAACTTCAATTTAATTTTAATATTTGCGTGCCATTACCTGGTGTCACACGTGTTCATGACACTTTCTATAATATTTTTGCTGCCGTGTTTGCTTACGAATAAATATATTTCATTTCCATGAAATATATTTCACTATAATATTCTATATTATACGTATGGTATGGCTGCTGAGCATGGGTCACCTCTAAGGAGAGGGTTTTACTCGTAGATCCGAAAAAATAGTTTCATGAGCAATAGTAAATAATCCACTTTACTCTACGACGCAGTCAACTTGAAATGCATAAAAATAAACTAAAACATTATTCTCGACACAACAATAAAAAGTAAAGACTTAGAACCTACAGCCCGCACTAATGAGGCCATCTCCTTTAACTTTGTGCTAGAAGTAAAAATACAGTTCGCTATTAGAGTTCCACAAACGTCCTTACTAATTAACGTTATCGAGTTTCTTTATTCTCCTTCCCATTGCATTCGACTTAACATAGAGACGCGTACTTGGTATTTTGCTGCCTCATATAGAACTATTATCAATTACGCCTTTACAAGTATATAGTTGCAGTAGTAATAGAAACATTACTGCGTTTCGGTTTCGAAGGGTAAGGGTGCTGGTGAAAACAAAGTCAAATAATCATTTATTCCATCATTTTTAAGCCACTGCTCGTTCACTACGCTGACCACCCTGAGAAGCACGGGCAAGAAACTCTAGGGATTGCTCTTTTCAAATAACTTAAATGCTATGGAATAAATACACTATGAATCAAATTAGTATGGATCTAGTCTCATGTTGTCTTTCTTATATCTTTATCTACATTTTATTCCATATAATTACAGGCACATGAGCCTTGTTAACTTATCTTTTAAGGTGGCGGGCGCAATGGCAGTGCTCCTCTGATGTAATGCTCTTGAGTAGCACTGCAACTGTCCTGGATAGGTGTGTCGCTTACCACCAGGCGAACGACTTGTTAGTCCCCTAACTTGCTATCATAAAAAAAAAATTATAAATGTCGTTCATTTGGTGCCACATTGACGTAACTATAAATTTTGGCATAATTGATTTCAATATGACAAAAAACATCTATTCTGCAGTGTTTATTTACGTTTGAAGAAAAATCGGCAGAAGTGTTAAAGTCGTGGTTTTGCAGATATGGCCTCATTACGCCAACGGTGCTAATTACTATAGTTGCCAAAGCAAAATATAATGACAACCAATAATATAATTAAAAAACGTACACGAGGAATTTTGGAAATAAGCCTGTTCAAACATACTGCACCCTCTTATAAGCGACTAAATTAAAAAATAACATCTTTGGAAAACACAACATAGATTTAAAAACAATAATAATAATACCGCAGACACTCTTAGCCCCGCACTAGAGAAACCCTGTATCGCGGGTGCCATGGAAACACACATAAACAACCACAACTATATCCAAACTCACGAGAGAAATAGAAAAATATTTCAAACAACTGGAATCGAACCCGAAACCTCTGCGTGGCAGCTCACTATGGTAACCGTTCGACCACGGAGGCAGTTAAATAACAAGCGTGGCAACAAATAAGTCATTTGTGGCGCCAAATATTCCATAATATTGTTTAATATGAAAAAGATATTGGTTTTATTTCTTACGTTTTTACAACTTATTTAGTCAGTTCCACAAAAAAAGCATTACTTTTCTTTTAGAGCCCCTTTGTTACTGGTGGTGCGATACCTATACTTTCACTATTATTTTGAAAAGTCCAAGCTTCGGAGGTATTAGAGTTTTACGAATGCTGATAACAGTATTGTTTAGCGCTAGCAGCATTGACTTACAAATAAATGCACGATGGGTCTAATACACAAACCACGAAAAAAATGTCCCAAGTCAACCTATTTAAACGTAGTGACATGTAAAGGAATGTGAAAAAGCTAAAACGTTGAATTTAAATTGTAATGACATCGCAGTACTGTCTAATTTTGCTTGCTTCGCTGCCAGTCGAACAAACGAAGACTAAAGCGTGAATGACGCTCTGTATACGATTTTAACGCCCTATAAGTTCGGATACTTTTTAGCGCGGACCCGACGTCCATATAATTGTAAGTCAATGGCTAGCAGTAATAAGCAGTAGAGCTTGTGAAAGATTTCGTCCAGAGACGTTACCTTTCCTATTTCTGCCGCCAAGCAGTAATGTGAGCAATACAGCGTTCCTTCCGGTTTTTAAGGATAATGGGTGCTGGTCAACGTACCTGGGTCTTGTCAACTTGTCAAGGTGGCAGTACACCTCAAATAATTGCTATTTAACTGCCTCCACATCCGAACGGCTATCATGCTGGAACGCCACGCAGGGGTTCCGGGTTCGAATCCCGAGCCGGGAGAAATATTTGCATTTATTTCTCTCGTGAGCTTGGGTGTAATTTGTGGTTGTCTATGTGTATGTCCATGGCACCCGCGACACAGGGTTTCCCTAGTGCGTGTGCGTTCGAAAAATTTCTGCTCTGAGTGGCACTGCAATTGCTATGGACAGGCGTGTCGTTGGCCACCAGGCGCGCGACTTGTTCATCCCGTTTTTTATTCACATATACATTTTTTTTACAGTTCGTATTATTTTTATAATTTTCATGTGACAAAAGCACTTCCGACGTTTAGTCTGATATTTTGTCCCTCAGCATGATGACGGACACCATTAATAAAATATTTCTGAGTGGCAATCTATAGAAGTGGCCAATTACTCCAAGTTTTAGTTGACCAAGAGAATTTGCCCCCGTTTCCTGGCCGTTCCGGTTCTGTCGATCCGGCCTCAACTACCCCGTGAAAGCATGGTATCAGTTTTGTAATGGGTAAAGTGGGTGACGGTTGTCAAATGTACAGTGAACATCGTGTATATGCTTAACCCTATACTTTAAGGTTTAAATTCAATACAGCGTAAAAAAAAAACAATTTTTCGTCATCTAGTATATACAAGTTTTTTACAAGCATTTTGTTTAATTACAATTTTTTCAATAAAGGTTTAGTAAGGTTTTATTATGAAAACTAACGCGGTTATCACACATTACAATGTAAAAGTAACGGGACTTACTCGCGTAGTATTTTAGTCGGAAGCGGTCCGACTAGTTTCGACCATAGCCGCTCACGCGATGCGCTCATCCCACCGCAAAATGGCGGCTATTTGGTTTCGCAAATTAGAAAAGGATTCAGTTTAAATACAAGTTTTTAAAAATAAAATTATTATTCTGCATTGCTAAATAAATACCCTCCGTACTACAACAAAAACATCTCAAATAAAATGCAGTAATACACCGCAAATCCTGCACTTAAAAAGCACTAATGAAATTTTTGGTGTACTTGGGTAAATATGATAATATTCCGTTTGAGTGGTTCTAATGTTTACCTGAAATTACTCCTTAAAGTATAGTTTATAAACATTTATATTCAGGGTAAACTTAAAAAACGCAGCTTACGGTATGTTTTCAATAAATAAACACCGACATCACCAGCCCAAACAATAACACACACGATTGTCGTGACGTATTTTGGAAGTTGTTTATTTTTTTTAAATGACAGACCCAGGCATTAAAATTTTTATGGTTTGCTAGAGTAGTTACCGAAATAGCAATTAGTATTAGTTCTTTTACCTGTTATAACTTCGATATCCGATAAATCGGTATAAAATCATCACCGGCACCTCTAGGTGTGGTATGCTTTCAGAGACGCATGAATCGCGTGAGCGGATAATCGATGGTCTTCTTCAGGGGTTGAGTGCAACGTTAGCGACCGCGTCACGTCTAGCACTGCGCGCTGCGGCTCTCTGCGCGCGCGCCGATGACGCAGTCCGCAGCGGGGAACTCGGGAGGCTGATACGTTGCGTCAGCGCGTCCTGGAACTCTTCTTCGCTACTGCTGTCCGTAGGATTATTGTTACCTTAATATTACAAACTTTTAAATTTTACAAAAAATATAGTAACATTATAATAATAGGTAAGTATCGAGTTCTTAGGTTTTCGCAATTGTAACACATAAGATATGAAACTATTTTTCCGGATTTAAATCGCGTATAATTGATTTTTCAAACAAACCACCGTATCGGGCCCTTTACATGTCCTATGGTCACGGTTGACTGAGGTAGTACAGTCATCAACCAGTTGTCTCATATTAATGCAAACCACCCTATTTTTTCACTATAGTTACAAAAGTTATTAATTAAATACCTACTTTATTTTTAATTTTACAAAGAAACATTTCAATTTACGCTACATTATTTTTTACAAATTATTTTATTTTAACAATATGAATTTTTATTAAGTTATGTTTATTATTAATAAATAATGAAAATTTGAATAATTTAAAACATATTAATTAGTACTGCAGTCTTATGTCCGATTGGGATTTTTCATCAGAAGAAATACTGGATCCTAAACTGGTGGTACGGAGAAACCATCTTCGCTGTTGAAATTAGGATATTTTTTTAATTTCAATGGCTTCTCGCAGTATCCTGGGTAGATAACGAATTAAAAATAAAAACATTGTTTGAAAAAACAAATGTACGCCATTTAAATCCGGAAAAATAATTTCATTTCCAGTACTTAAATAATATATTTAAATGGAAATTACATAAATAGGTAAAAAACACAATGCTCTGGCGGGCCGCTGACACCGACTGACAAAGGTTTAAATTATTCGTCGCTGTCAGCGAGCCACTGCTCCGGCCAGTTGCCCACAAACATAATAAAAAAAACAAATTTACATGCTATTATTTTAAGCAAGTACAGTAAAAATAGACAATACGCCTTCAATATGCTTATGTAATGTTTAGCAGGGCACAGTGGAACTATAGTTATTGTGTTGCTGTCAACTTCTGTACAACTGGCTGTTTTACTCATCATTCTGTTCGTAACTTAAGTGCTTTTATCACATAAGGCTATGAATTAACATCGGCGAAGTCTAAATAGAAGTTTGCTGCTTGGTTGAACATGACGTAGTGCCTCGTGCAGCTGCCTTCCTCCTGCCTATTCACTTCCCTAAAACAATAAAATGAAAAACAGAAACGCTAATAAGTTTACACAGCGGTTGCACGTCCTCCCACTAAAAGTGCACCCCACTAATATCCGAGGTCTGCACTCTAATCTCGATTCGGTCCTCCATCATCTTGAAACCGATAAACCGCAGCTGCCGTTCCTCACCAAGACGCAGATCAGATGTCCGACTGACACGGCGTACCTCAGCTACCCCGGGTATACTCTCGAGCACAGGTTTCTACCTCGTGCCGGAGTTTGTGTGTACGTTCGTGATGGCAAGAACAAGAACAAGAACCTTGAGGCACTGAGTGTTCCTGTTTTGTGGCTTCTGGTGGACCCAGTGTCGTAACTAGTCATTCTGGGGGACTTTAATGCATCGATCATTGTCTGGTGAAAACTGTATCCGTATACTCCCCACACGATCAGGGCCTTAGTGGTATAAAACGGATGTGGCGATACAAGTTAGCAGATTGGGATGAAATGCGCCATTTCTTTGCGTCATCTCCTTGGCAAATTTGCTTTTCTTCAGGAGACTCGTCGAGCTGTGCTGATGCTGTAGTCGAGGTCTTGCGTTTGGGTATGGAGTATTACATACCATACTGCGATGTACCCAATGGACCCCAAGCTCGTCCATGGTTAAACGCTAACTGCAGTCGTACTGAAGCACAAAAGTAGTCCGCGTACCAAGCATGGGCAAATGCTCGACTGCGCAAAGTTCCGAGTAATCGGAATCTGAAGAAAGCTTTTAATATAGCCGCCAAGAAGCGCAAAAGCGTGTTACATAGGGCCAAGTTCAACCACGTGGGCCGCATAGGGGCCAAGCTTGCAACCTGTGCCCAAAAAGGGAAGCAGAGCTGACCCTGCCAACTATAGACCTATCTCAGTCACTTCTATACTCTGCAAGACTATGGAACGTGTACTCAACAACCGTCGCCTGTCATACCTTGAAGACAATGACCTCCTCAGTGATCGCCAGTATGGATTCCGACGAGGGCGATCTACCGGAGATCTTCTTGTGTATGCCTGTCACATATGGAGCGAGGCTATAGAAAAGCAAATGTCTTTGGACATTTCTAAAGCTTTTGACAGGGTCTGGCACGCAAGCCCTGTAAGCAAGCTTCCATATTATGGGCTTCCCACTGACCTTTGCAATTGGATCTCGGATTTCTTTAGTGAACGTTCCATTCGAGTGGTCTTTGAAGGCTACTCTTCCGAACATAGATATAGATAGAGTTCCTCAGGGTTCCGTACTGTCTGCAATTCTCTTTCTACTGCATATAAATGATATGTTAATTCCAAGTACCTTTGCGTATGCTGATGACAACACAGTTGTAGATAGGTACTTGACCAATGCAAAGGTCAGTGGAGAGGAAATCCAGTCTTGTCGAGAGTCCATGGTTAACCGTTTAGATTTGACGCTCAAGGCAGTCTCCGATTGGGGCGATGCCAATCTTGTCAAATTTAACGCTACCAAAACGCATGTCTATTATCCACTAAACGGAGTCCCTTTAAGCTGACTCCGACTTTTCGTGATATATCCATACCGATAGCCGATCGTCTCCAGCTACTTGGAATGGACCTGTCATCCAATCTGAACTTCGGCAGATGCATTGAATCCATGGCCAAAAATGCAGCCAAAAGCTTGGCATCCTTTCCAGGGTGAGGCGTTACTTCGCACCGGGACAGTTGCTTCAGCTGTATCAAGCACAAGTCCGGTCGTATATGGAGTACTGTTGCCACCTTTGGGATGAGTCTGCTACATATAAACTGGCCACCTTGGATTCAATTGACAAGCGTGTCAAGAGCCTTACATGTGACTCGGAATTAGTAGAGGCGAAGCTGCAGAGCCTTAAACACCGCCGTAAAGTTGCCTACTTATCGGTATTTTACAGGATATATCACGTAGAGTGTGCAATGGAATTACACGATTTAATTCCGCCTTCCCCTTTCCATCATCGGGGGACTAGGCGTAGGCTTGGGTTCCACCCCTAGGTTGTGGATATTCCAAAGATTCGCACGAAACGTTACACTTCCATATTTATATGGCGAACGGCAATGGAGTGGAATTCCCTGCCTGCAGATTTGTTTCCTGAACGTTATATCTTGGACCTTTTCAAGACAAGAGTGAATAGGCATTATCTAGTGTGCATGCTCCATCGTCGACCTCAAAGTTCTGTACAATTTTAGATGTTATAGCAGCCAGGATCTGAGAGGTCTGCTTTGTGAGGCACTGGTATTGTCTAAGCTGAACTATTGCATCACGATGTATAGTGACTGTCGCAAAAAAGCTCGAAAAAACTGATCCAACGAGTGCAAAATTCTTGTGCTCGCTATTGTTTTCGAATTCCTCCTCGCACACATATCACATATCACACCCTATCTAAACAAATTCGGCATTCTAAAAATGGAGGCCCGTCAGAAGCTATATTTGGCCTGCCTAATGTTTGATATAGTTAAAACCCGGAAACCTGATTATCTATACCACAAAATTAATTGATCACAACGTGTAAGGGGGGATAAGTTCCGATTAGTTTCTAAAACTAACTTACTGGGCTTACTGGGCTGCGATCACTCACCATATGGTACTGGCAGAAAACCAGCACTATTTGACTTCTCTCGGTCTACAGTACTTATGCTGAGTCAGGGCCATTTCGGCACAAACTGTAGTCATAGGTACATTAAAATTTTATCAGTTCTTATAGTATTTGTTTATTTTTCTCACAGTATTTGTTTTTCTCGCAGTATGTGTTTTATATGTATAAATGTGTATAAAATTAATAATGAATGTTCTATGTGCTTTTATGTTATACTCTGTGAAGTGATTGTAAATGTTTTGTTTCTGTTTGTATTTGTGCTTGTTATGTATCCGGATTTGCACATAACACACATACCTAAAACGTCAGGTCAATGCACTTGCATTCGCGCACCCCGGAACGCGCGCCCTGTGCTTTTTTTATGCGTTTAATTATAATTATGAGACACTTTTCGGCCCAACGTTCCTAACATCTGGACGTAGACTAAATACCTTTAGTTAAGATCTTTTTTATATAAGTACTTTTAGACATAACGTACCTAACTTCGGACGTTCTCAAAATTATTTAGTTTAAGAAATACCTTTGTGGAAATTTAGTATAGTTTTTCATCATATTTTCTCGTCTTTACTTCATCTCCACTGCGGCCACCCAATATCATTTGCTGAATAAATGTGTTATCTATCTATCTATCTATCGTTACTTTCCATTAGGTTTCCATGGAGGTCAAATGCACACTTACATTAGTATAAAAAAAAAGAAAGTAGTTCTATGTATAATTGTGTAAGACCGTGCTCGCCAACAAACTCTTTCAAGTTTGGCGGGAGGTAGACTTTTGTAAACCATTCTGTATAATTTTTAAAAAATAAATACATTAGGATACATGACAATGCTTTTATCACATGGGATGCAAAGAATCGATATATCACTTCTGACGCACCTTGGGCAACAATCGACAAGTATCTCACGCCGATTGGCAAACTTTACATTGTATGCCATCGATGCGATAAGAAGACATGAAAGTCATAAAAATAATACAAACTACATGACACAACTGAATGTTCTATCTTTGTATTAATAATTATAACAAACTAGTGGAGTCATTTCACAAAAAAAAATTGAATATTAATTCAATAAAAATTTATTTAATACAGTGAATAGCGACATATCTCGCCAGGACTGGTAGCTGTAAAGGTACTAACTGGGTGATAAATCTTTCATAGATCTCATAGATGGCGCTACGACTAAAAAGTCGTTGAAAAACCAAATACCAAGACACGACGCAAGCACATAGAAAAATTCGTGAGGTCCGTTGGTGCGTTCCGTGGCTTTGTTGGTATAGCGTCTGACACGGTATGCAAGAAGACGTCGGTTCGAATCCGACCGGGTCGAAGGAATTTTTTCTGAGTGTTCGATCTTTGTATTAATAATTATAACAAACTAGTGGAGTCATTTCACAAAAAAAAAAGAATATCAATTCAATAAAAATTTATTTAATACATGAAACAAATTAAGTGTAATGTGAAATTTTATAATATTTAATAAAAAACTTAAGTTAATCACTAATTTCTATCACAAACTTTAACCTCTACTGTAAAAGTTGTCATTTTGGAGATGTGGCCTTTTTACACCAAAAGGGTGAAAAATTTGAACTTTTCCTAAGTAGTAAGTTATGTTTTATCTGTCACCAACTCCACTGGTTATATTGATGACACTGTGGCGTGGGTATAAAGCAGGATTGGAAATTGAATGTTTATTTTGGGTGGAATCGAGCTGCAATCTGCCGAATCGTGGACAAATCCAATTTTCTCACACCGATAACACCAGCAATAACCGGTGTGTTGTCATCCGTTACACTATTCTTCCGCTGTTTTACGGTGCAATGAATAGGAATGTAAAAAAGAAGAACTACGAAAATAATATTTATGTAACCTACAAAATTTTAATTATTTTGAGTTCCATTTATTTGGCACACACAAAAAAAACATAAAACATAGAACACTAATTTATAATAATAGAAATAGAGTACTAATTATAGGCAAAATACGTATACGGTGCGTGCTTTGAGACTTTATAACAATGCGACAGTAAATCATTCTGAGTTTGATTTGTTTTGTTCAAGCATAGACACAGTCAGGCGTGAAATGACCAAACGTCACTTTGACACATCACGTGATTGGCGATGAATACACTGGTTTGTTCGTTTAATTCTTAAACTCTTTTTCTTTTACCATCCTCTAAGGTTTAATTGTATAATTATATTAATAGTAATTTTTAATTTTGTTTTTTAAATTTATTGACTGCGTTCTTTGTATTCTCCTGTAATCTCTTTTTGGCTTGCTAAGCACTTTTATTGTTTCATGTTGGTGGAAATTCGTAAATGGCATTGGATTACTCATATTTAAGTTTACTATAATTGTATTATTTGTCCGTGATTTTTCCTAAAATGTATAAATAAATAAATGAAATGAAAAATCTAACATATAAATAGTAATTAAAAACACAAAACTATATCTATGGTTACAGATGTGTGGCGAGGATTCTGAGCTCAGTATATGCTCTGGCTGATTTTCAGCCAAAACCTCCCTGACAGGTGCTACGGTCTCACGTTTGTGTAACAGACAATTTAAGGAACAAAATTAGTAAAGACCTTGAATTAAGCTATGTGAGGAGCGCGAAAGTAGAAAAGAAAATAGAATAATAATAATAATTTACACAAAAAAAACCAAATATAATATATTTACTTATTAAAGCTTTTGTAAAAAAAACCGACCTCAAAAGTTCGCGAAATTACATCTATTTGCCAAATTGAAACCCGTTACCGGAAAGCGTGCGAAACCGTATTCATCCCCTAGTTTGCCACCCTTGGAAGTGGAATATTTTCTTACAATTGAGACTTATACTGACGTACTCTTTCCAACAAAAAAAGAATTATCAAAATCGGTTCACAAATACCTGAATAATAGCGTACCAACATTAAAAAAAAACAATCGAATTTAGAACCTGCTCCTTTTTTGAAGTCGCTTAAAAAGGTAAAGGTTCTCGTCGGTATTTCTTTTATTGTGTTGTAAGCGACAAGCCTATTCAAAAAATTTGAATACAATTTCAACAAATCAAAAAAAGTCTTTAAATCGCCAAGACTCGAGAGACAATATCGCAGCGCTAGTCAACCTGAGACCTGAGAGTCGAGAAATCACATGTGCCTGTCTTTTGACCAGCACCCTTACCCTTCAAACACAAATTCAAACAATCTTTATTTCGTATTACACTTGAAATCGTAATATTGATTAAACTTTACTCTTAATTCGTAAGACAGATTGCCCTGAGAAGTGTTAGCAAAACTCCTGGGGTTGCTCTTTGTAAATATACATTTGTGCACATTTATCATGTACAATATTTA
The DNA here is from genome assembly GCF_003589595.1 of Hyposmocoma kahamanoa. Taxonomy (NCBI): domain Eukaryota; kingdom Metazoa; phylum Arthropoda; class Insecta; order Lepidoptera; family Cosmopterigidae; genus Hyposmocoma; species Hyposmocoma kahamanoa. The sequence goes on along the minus strand of NW_020653854.1, from coordinate 1,785,866 downwards.
TTTCAAACATCTTAGATTGAGACTACCTGCAAGTACTTGGACACTACCACGGGTTTTCATCATCCAAGTACGCAGAAGCTGTTTAAACAACCATTAGTAAGTATAAAGTTTTTGTTTTACTACAGTTTTAAACATCGTAAATGCAAAATTTGAATATCAACCGGAATCTTAAATAGAAGCGTTTATAGTGCCCCATAAATGTTTATTTTATTTTTTAAATGCTAGAACACTGTAATGGTTACGTTACTGCTTGACGTCAGAAATAGGTGGCAGTACTAACGGACGAACTCTTTCACAAGGAGCGCTACTGCTACTAAATTTATTTATTTAAGGATTTATTGTATCTACCACTGGTTAGTGGTAGATACAATAAATCTTTGGAATAAAGAAGACTTAAAACTACATTTAATTCTAATTGTACTTACTACCTTAAGTAATAACGGGGGCAAAATCCAAAAAGATTGATTTCAAATTGAAATTTGTCGTCATTGTATTTCTTTATGTGAAAAAAAATTTATTTCATTCATTCTTTTTTTATTCATGATGCCAAATGACGAAAATAAACAAAATTAGGGACAAAAGAGTCGTGCGCAAGATGGAAAGCGGCACGCCGGTCCATAACAGATGCAGTGCAACTCAGAGCTTTAAATGGCAATGATAGAAGTGACACTCCCACTGTGCCCGTCACCCTGAGACATTATAAGTTGACAAGCCCCATGTGGCTGTCATTTCACCCCAACGAGTTCTTCACCAGCACCTTTACCCTTCAAAACCGGAACGCACACAGTTAGTAATGCTCACATTATTGCTTGGAGGTAGAAATAGACAGGGTGGCAGTACTTCCCCGGACGAACTTTGTTTTCGTTCATTCATTCATTCGAAAATATCATACACACGTAATGATGGAATTTTACCAAAGCATAGGTTTGTTTTTAACCGACTTCAAAAAAGGAGGAGGTTCTCAATTCGACTGTATATTCTTTTTTTTTTTGTATGTATGTTACGCGTTAACTCCGGTATTTGTGAACCGATTTTCATGATTCTTTTTTTGTTGGAAAGGGGGTACTTCCATAGTGGTCCCATTTCATTTTGAAGGAAATCATCCACCTCTAAGGGTGGCTGTTCACGCATGAAGATTCATTTTTATAAATAGCGCCTAACTTTAATTTAGGGAGCAATTACTTTTAGCAAATATTTAGTTGATTTTGCTATTTCTCCAATTCAAGGCGTTTTTCCCTCGATATACTTTGAGTAGTGTCGTAGTGAGAACCTATTTTTATTATCTCCAGTATCAAGTCCTGTATAGTGGCGAACTAGGGGATATTTCAATGATACTTAGCAAATAGACGTAATTCCACGTACTTTTGAGGTTGGTTTTTTTAGTACTCTGTACTAAGATTATTTAAAATAAAGATGACAATTCAGACAATGACAATCGATTGGCGTTCATCCTCGAATTCCAACAAAATCATTTCGAGACTCATTTAGTAACTTCTGTTCGGCTACTGAAAATAAATCATTTATTCGAGGCGACGTGGACACCGAGCTCTTAGCAAGTTTTAATTACTTTAAGTTCACTGCTGCTGGACCGACAGCCCCTGTGTTTACTTCCCATAACTATATATACCTATGTGTTATAAATGTTAGGTCACGGCTTTTCTATATAATACGTGCTTAAATAAGAAATCGGCAAGATACACAAACATTTTTGACGACCTTAGCGGTGTTTATACTGCGGACGATGGATTAGGAGGTTCTGGGTTCGATTCCCGGTTGGACCAAATTGGGAAAAGAACTTTTCTAAATTGGTTCTGGTTTGGGTGTTGAGTGTCCCAGAATGAGTTCCTCTAGTACTCTAAGTACACAGTATTTCTTAGTTTGAGACTAGATAATTTGGTGTGGTTGTCTGGCATATTATTTATTATATACTATTAAATATTAATTTTTTTTTTATTAATTAAATATTAAATATTAATAATATAAAATTATATACTTTTAAAAGAAAGTGCAAGCTTTGGTTACTTTCGAGGCAAAGATCAGAAAGTAATTGGATGTAGTTTGTAATTATATTTTTACGTGTTCGTCTCTACCTAAACCCCAAATTTGAGTATTTTTAGGTGGAATATTTTATCTATCTCAGGTACTATAAGGACAATAGATTTATTATAACTTTAAGTGAGTATATATATATAAATTTATTATTTTATGATATCTTTTGGAGCTACTCGAGACGCGTCAGACAAATACTATGATTAAAATGTAGCGAGTTTCAAAAAGGTAGGGTCTGAAAAACAGCTTAAGCTGAGACTCAATCCTTTTTATCTACACAGTATCTATAAGTGATGTTATTTACGACTAAATTGTTTTGTAAATGTAGATAAATAAAGTTCTTTATTATTATTATTACTATAAGGACTCATCATCATGGCGAAGCCATTACGTAATAGCAGTCGAGCTCCTAGTAAACGAGTTTAACGGCTCTTGGGCCGATGTGGCGGACTATGGCCTAAATCCGCGCCTCGAGGAGACCAGTGCCCAACGGTGGAACATTAATTGGGTTGACAATGATGATGAAATATTACAAGCAAATTGGTGGTACTATAGGAACTGCTGGACTAGTGTTTACGTTAGAGATATCTCTCCATGTAAGTTTATACCTTCCAAATTCCTACCGTCACTACCGAGTAGAACTATTCGGGTGTTTGTAGGAGCAAGACGAGTAACGTAAACTAGTTGCGTCGTGCTCCCCAAGTTAGCAAAACTTTTAATAGCGTTCGGTCCCCGGAGCGGAGGTGTGCCGTCGAAGGATATCTCTGTACTATCAAATATAAGTGTACTTCAACAACCATATACATATATGCTAACGGGTAAATTCTGAACTAATGTGTTGTTTGCACAAGTTGGTTCCACTGCGAAGTTAATTAGTTATTCTTGGCTACAAACAAGAACTACCAGCCGTTAATAGGTAGGTAATTTTCAAAACTTAGAATACATTTCAAGCGTGACATTTCAGTGCGTTTCTATGTAGGTACATTATATATCTGATATGTATGTACGTTAATAGCAATACAAATTTAACTGCCTCCGTAGTCGAACGGTTACTGCCACGCAGAGGTCCCGGGTTCGATTCCCGTGTCGAGAGAAATATTTGTATGGCCTACATTTATTTCTCTCGTGAGTTTGGGTGTAATTTGTGGTTGTCTATGTGTGTGCATGGCACCCGCGATGCAGGGTTTCCCTAATGCGGGGTCATGAGTGGGTAAATAAAAAAAAAATTAACATACTTTTATAAATTAACACACCGTTAACAATACA